>NC_041397.2:316307298-316419798 GCF_900747795.2 Erpetoichthys calabaricus
AAAGCTGCAGCAGCAGCAAGCCAGCTGATCGAGCATAGAGGAGGTAAACAAAATGTATTTGTTTCCCATTGTATCACCGTTTAAGAGAGGGTTTCGGAGGAGCAACTGCATCTCCTTAGTGTGCGTTCAGCCCCCCTCTTCACAATGTGAGAGGCAGAGATGCGAAGTGGGTGGCGAGTAGCTCCCCCCGGGTGGGGTGGGCGAGCAAATGACATGTATCTAATGACATACTAAAGCATAGGATGGCAAGTGAATATTTTGTGCTGGCACTGTTGGATTTTTCAGCCACATTTGACACTGATGATCATCATCTCCTGCTTGAGACTTAAGCCAAGTGTAAGCATATATCCTGCTCAGTCCTGGACTGGTTCTCTTCCCCTCTCTCTTTCAGAAATTTCTCTGTGGCTGCTGATGACCTTGCGTCCTATGCTCCTCCTCTGTTCTCAGCCCTCTTTTGTTTGCTTTGTATTGAATTCCCCTTGGTAATATTTTGAGCACTTTTCAATGCATATCATAACACTGCTATGCTGATGACATACCATCACATGCTGTAACGTTATCCATTTTGCATGACTTCCAGATTGTTGCAAAAAAAGGATGACTGAGAATTATTTGAAACTAAATACTGACAAAACTGAAATTTCAATTTGTGCACCTGACAGTTTTATCACAAAGGTTCTAGATAACGTACCCTTTTATTGTAAACTTAGGAGTTTCTTTTGATGTTGACGGCAAATTTTTAACACAGTCTTACTTCACCCACCTCAGAAACATTGCTAAACTCAGGCAAATGATTTCCCAAACAGAGTTGGAGATGACAGTGTACACATTTGTGTCATCTCGTCCTGATTGGTGTAACTCTCTGTTCACATACTTAAATTCATTCTCGCTGGTTTGCCCACAGCTGGTCCAAAATGCTGCTACAAGACTCCTGACTATGTCATCAAAATATCTCACGTCACACCCATAATGATTTCTTTGCATTGGCTTCTCATGAAATTCAGAGTTAATTTTAAAATCCTAGTTCTACCTTTGACAGCTTATTATAAACAAAACTCCTACCTGTGTTACAAAGCAACTACAGACTTATGCATGAGGCCCCAGGAGATGATATAACGCCATGTGTAGAATTCAAGCTAAAACATGGTGTACGGAGAAAAGCAGAAATGTTCGTACGCACAAAAAAATCCAGATGCATAAATCTGTGCGTTGGCCAACTTCCATGTTCTTCTGCTCCATAAATCCCGGTCAGCGTGAAAGTAACGTACGTGCACGCACCTGCTGTCCCACCCCAACTCCTCCCAGAATTACGCATCTTTGAATATGCAAATCAATATAAATAGCCCTTAAGATCAGCGTTCTGTGAAAAGGCAATGGCAATAGCACAGGGGAAAAATAAAAGAATTTCAGCGAATACCAAGTGGAGGCAAAGAAAAACGTACTATTTGTTGGTTTAAACAGTGGTATAATTGATTAAGTAATATAAGTGGCTGACTGAGTGACATAGAGTGGCAGAGAAACACAAAAGCTCAAGTTCACAAAGTCGCACAGTGCCTGAAATAAAAAAAGAAGTTGTCACATATCAAAGTCACCATGAAAAGGCGAGTCGTAGCCCACCGTTTGAGTGTCATATGAAAGCTTGTTAAGGTACAGAGAAAAGAAAAAAAAATAGGGACACAGTGGGGAAAAAAGCTCGAAATGTAAACTTTAATGTTGAAATTTCCACTTTAATCACATAGTTTATTTTGTCATTAAAGTAGAACATCATAAACTTAATCTTAAAATTGTTTAATTTACTAGTTTCTCAAATCCCACTGTAACTAAAGTAGCACGTTAAATGCTTTGTTTTGTATGTGATCTTCTGTGTGCTCTGTGTGTGTGAATCACTACGTGCTTCCAGGCTTTCTTTTCCTCTGACAGGACACAGAATCCATTACATTCGTGATATTACAGCTCTCTGAATAATTAAAATACTGAGATGTATACGTGATATCATTTTCATGATGATAGGAGTTAAAGCATGTTATTAAACATGGGAACAGAGTGGCGCAGTGATAGTGACAAGCAAGCACCCCGTTCAGTGATTGTTCCTGCCTCCCGCAAGATGCTTGCTGTGCCGTGCGTGACCTTTGATGAAATCATTTATTGGAGCAGTACTGTCTATTTCAAACGTACTAACCTCCAATTCCTGTCCTTCCTTTTCTTTCTCCAAGTAACCAATCGCCACATCAATTAGCTCTATAATAGATGTTAAGCCATCTGTAAGATGAGAACACCAATTCTTCAAAACTTTTAAGGAACATTGAAATATCTTTGTAGTACGTGTTTAATTATTCTAGCCATCTATCCTTCCAGTGTTGCGTCAGCCCCAGCAAGAATACAGCACGAAGCAGGAAAAATCCGTGAACGGGGCGCCAGATCTTCGCTAGTGCTGCGCCACCGTGTCCTCACATGTTAAATTATTAACAATATAGATTATTTAAATGATGTTAACATTTTATCTGTATAATGTAATAAACATTTTTGCTGCATTTTATCTTAAAAATGATATCGTCATCATATGTAAATACGCGCTTTATAAAGTGGCTCAGGTTGTGCAATATTATAACTGCATCGCAAGTTTACAGTGAGGTGATTGTACTTAAAAGTACAAACAGTTCTACAAGGAACACTTGATGGACTGATTGAGTGCGTTTATAGTTCTTGTTATGAAACTGTTTGTGAACCGCGAGGTCCCTACAGGAAAGGCTCTGAAGCGTTTGCCGTATGAGAGCAGTTCAAATAGACAGCATCGCTGAGGCAGCGTGTGCTTGATGCTGTATACTGATAATTCTCTTTCTAATCAGCTGCTGTATTGCTGTGATTCACACTCAGATATAGTGATATAAATACTTGAGAGTAACAACACTAAAGCAGCTATGGTATTTAGAATAGTTAGGCCATTCTGTGGACCATTATATTGTTACAGGTTAATTACAATCAGATTCCTTAAACTAATATACAATACGCGGTTAATTTCAGTGCATATGATAAAGCCGCATCTGGGATGTGGATCTAAAAAAAGAAAGGGAAACCACACTGGAACAAAAGCACTGCTAAGACGCTGGGTGCCGCCAGTTTACAAAATTAAGTGGAGAACTTGCATACGCCAAGGATTGACTTGCCGTTAAAATGTGCGTGACTTTACGCCAAGTTTAGTTTTTATACATCACAATGTGAGTGTGGAAACAGGAGTATGCAACATTTTTGTGCATACACACAGTTTTTACATGAGGCCCCAGGTGTTTGAGGTCTTCTGCATAGGGTTTGTTAGCTGTCCTGTGTGGACGCTACAATATACAATACAATGCTACAATATATGTATTACTAATGTACTGATATTGATACACTGATATAAGCAGTTGACTAATGTAAGTGTGTGTGTAATCAAGAATATTTAAAGCAGGGTGACAACAACTGTTAAGAAAAGAATGTTTTGTAATTTCCTAAAAGCAACCGTTAGCAAAAGAATATTCTATGCCTAAGAATAAAAATGTGATGACATACAGGAAAGCGTGCACAAAGAGGAAACACCGAATCAAGTGTCAAAGTTTTATGGAAAATGGCACAGAGAGGTCAAAAACTATATAAGCAGTCTGTTTATTAATTCTGAAATAAACTAACATTGACTAATTGCACTCCTGTCTTCCTCTGCGTCCTTCTTCCACACCTACATACTAGACTTAAGACTAAAGGACACTGCACTTGTGGCATGTGGCCCCTAATTCATGGAACTCTCTTCCTATATATGCGAGATCAATAGATAATGTGAAAAATTTTCAAAAGGTGCTTAATACCTAATTATTCAAGCTCACTATTGTGTAATTATACTGTGTATGTCTAAGCATATTATTATTGGTTTTAATCGGTTTAAATTTGCCAAGTTTTATTGTGTATGTCATTGCATTTTATTCCTGATTTTAATTTCTTAACTTGACTTTGTGCAAGTGCCTGTGAATACCGTTTGTAAATCACTTTGACATTTGTTCTTGAAATGTCCTACAAAAATAACATTTGCTTACTTACCTAAATACTTACAGTTAGGTCCATAAATATTTGGACGGAGACAACTTTTTTCTAATTTTGGTTCTGCACATTATTACCACAATTAATTTTAAATGAAACAACTCCGATGCAGTTGAAGTGCAGACTTTTAGCTTTAATTCAGTGGGGTGAACAAAACGATTGCAGAAAAATGTGAGGCAACTAAAGTATTTTTTGAACACAATCCCTTCATTTCAGGGGCTCAAAAGTAATTGGACAATTGACTCTTTGGCTATTTCATGGGCAGGTGTGTGCAAGTCCGTCGTTATGTCATTATCAATTAAGCAGATAAAAGGCCTGGAGTTGATTTGAGGTGTGGTGCTTGCATGTGGAAAATTTTGCTGTGAACAGACAACATGCGGTCAAAGGAGCTCTCCATGCAGGTGAAAGAAGCCATCCTTAAGCTGCGAAAACAGAAAAAACCCATCTGAGAAATTGCTTCAATATTACGAGTGGCAAAATCTACAGTTTGGTACATCCTGAGAAAGAAAGCAAGCACTGGAGAACTCAGCAACGCAAAAAGACCTGGACGTCCACGGAAGACAACAGTGGTGGATGATCGCAGAATCATTTCCATGGTGAAGACAAACCCCTTCACAACAGCCAACCAGGTGAACAACACTCTCCAGGGGGTCGGCGTATCGATATCCAAGTCTACCATAAAGAGAAGACTGCATGAAAGTAAATACAGAGGGTGCACTGCAAGGTGCAAGCCACTCATAAGCCTCAAGAATAGAAAGGCTAGATTGGACTTTGCTAAAGAACATCTAAAAAAGCCAGCACAGTTCTGGAAAAACATTCTTTGGACAGATGAAACCAAGATCAACCTCTACCAGAATGATGGCAAGAAAAAAGTATGGAGAAGGCGTGGAACAGCTCATTATCCAAAGCATAGCACATCATCTGTAAAACACGGTGGAGGGAGGCAGTGTGATGGCTTGGGCGTGCATGGCTGCCAGTGGCACTGGGACACTAGTGTTTATTAATGATGTGACACAGGACAGAAGCAGCCGAATGAATTCTGAGGTGTTCAGAGACATACTGTCTACTCAAATCCAGCTAAATACAACAGTCAAATTGATTGGGCGGCGTTTCATGATACAGATGGACAATGACCCAAAACATACAGCCAAAGCAACCCAGGAGTTTATTAAAGCAAAGAAGTGGAAAATTCTTGAATGGCCAAGTCAGTCACCTGATCTTAACCCAACTGAGCAGGCATTTCACTTGTTGAAGACTAAACTTCTGACAGAAAGGCCCACAAACAAACAGCAACTGAAAGCCGCTGCAGTAAAGGCCTGGCAGAGCATTAAAAGGAGGAAACCCAGCATCTGGTGATGTCCAGGAGTTCAAGACATCAGGCTGTTATTGCAAGCAAAGGGTTTTCAACCAAGTATTAGAAATGAACATTTGATTTACAGTTATTTAATTTGTCCAATTACTTTTGAGCCCCTGAAATGAAGGGATTGTGTTCAAAAAATACTTTAGTTGCCTCACATTTTTATGCAATCGTTTTGTTCACCCCACTGAATTAAAGCTGAAAGTCTGCACTTCAACTGCATCTGAGTTGTTTCATTTAAAATTCATTGTGGTAATGTACAGAACCAAAATTAGGAAAAAGTGGTCTCTGTCCAAATATTTATGGACCTAACTGTAAGTATTTAAGTAAGTAAGCAAATGTTATTTTTGTAGCACATTTCAAGAACAAATGTCAAGTGATTTACAAACGGTATTCACAGGCACTTGCACAAAATCAAGTTAAGAAATTAAAATCAGGAATAAAATGCAATGACATACACAATAAAACTTGGCAAATTTTAACCGATTAAAACCAATAATAATATGCTTAGACATACACAGTATAATTACACAATAGTGAGCTTGGATAATTAGGTATTAAGCACCTTTTGAAAATTTTCCACATTATCTACTGATCTCTCATATACGAGAGCTGGGGCTGGCTCGTATAGGAAGAGAGTTCCATGAATTAGGGGCCACATGCTTCAAGTGAAGTGCCCTTTAGTCTTAAGTCTAGTATGTAGGTGTGGAAGAAGGACGCAGAGGAAGACAGGAGTGCAATTAGTCAATGTTAGTTTATTTCAGAATTAATAAACAGACTGCTTATATAGTTTTTTTTACAAAACCAAAATTAGAAAAAAGTTGTCTCTGTCCAAATATTGATGGACCTAACTGTATGCTTGCCTGTCTGGCACCAGCAATCATGCCATGACCAGCATCACCGAGATCATATTCTGGTGTTTGATGTGAAATATGAACTGGAGTACCTACACTGTACCTACAAGATCTTATGTACTGCACTGACACCACAGGACTGTCTGATCAGATCACTGCATGTGTTAGCAGGTGGAAAGCTGTTCATAAGAACTTGAAAAGTGAGTGTAGACAGATCAATGTATGTTAGTGTTTTCTGTCTGTATTTAGTGCAGAGCAGAAGTATTCTGGATGTTTAGAGTTGCTACAACTGTATTTACAGTTCTGAAAATTACATTTAGTCATGGTTATTACTTTTCAAGTACCACAGGTAATACATACAATTTTATTTTGTTAATTTGAAATTTAGCACAGTAATACAGTGATTAACTCTCCTGATTAATGGAAAAAGCATTCTAGCATTGAATACTACATTCTGCTACTATGTGCAGTTTGCATGTTCTCCTATGTAAGCACCTTGATCAATGGAAAGGTGCTATATAAATGAAACGTATTATATTATTATTATTAGTAGTAGTATTATTATGTATTTTTTTCTCCCACTTCTCCAAAGAGATGCAAATTCAAGTTAATTGACATGTTGTACTGCGTGAGCGGTCCCAGTGCAGCTACTATAACTACTCAAACTAATAATTAAATTCAGTTTATTTAACAAATAATTAATTTGAGTTCAGGTGTTTTGGAACTGCTCATGTTTACGCAGAAACTGTGTCACTATAAATTGTTCAGTTCATTAATCATTCAATTAATTTTGTTCTTACACAAAAAATATCACTAATTAAAATACACGGACATCATATAATATTTATATATATATATATATATATATATATATACACACAGAACGACTTAACATTCCTCAGAATTACTCTCAGTGATTTGAACACTTATAACGGTGTGAACAGACTGCCTCATTACCTGACTGAATTTGATTGTTTAGTATATGCATTTCGGTAGAGATATTAAACGCTTAAAATAATTCATTTTGGACCAAAGCAATCCTCCTGTTAAAGAACTGAAGTCCCACTCTTACCGTCCACTCGCAGCTCGATCCCGTCGCCGAAGCGGCACTTGTCCGCTTCCAGTTTGGAGCAGTAATAAGTAGCAGCGTCTTCTCGAGTGACATTTCGGATGACTAAGGTGTGATTTTTTTCCAGTGTAAAGTGCTCTCCGGCCCTCAAGTAAGAATAGCTGAACGTATCGTCAGGGCTGAAGGATCTCAGTATGGGCTCAGGGGGGCGGCCGGAGAGCTGCCTGTACCAGAGCATCGATGAGCCGTCACTGCTGCTGTTAGTGGAGTACAAGCAGTTTAGGGACACCGTGCCACCCGGGGGAGATGTCACCACAGAGCTCCAGGCGTGAAGACAAAGGCTCAGGAGACCTGAAAGGAAGAAAAAAATAATAAATAAATACATACATAAAAATGATGCATAAGAAGCTCCAGGTGTGAAGACAAAGGCTCAGGAGACCTGGAACAATAAAAATCAAATAACATATAAAAGTTCTATCAGTTACTCGACACGAGTAGTTCAGTAATATTACATTTGACATGTAGGATATAGCGGGTTGGATAATGGATGTCTTCCAATAGTTTCACGAAAGACATTATGACAGTTGAATGTGTTTTTTTTTCCGAAACCTGCTATATTCTAGTCGGACTGCAGACAGTTTGTTTATTCCGACCGAAAAGGGTTTAAACAGACCTAAGGCAACTTAACCATTTACCGGTGTATTTATTTATTTGAAAAACTAAACATTCTTTGAGGTGCTTACCTAACGTGCAGGCCTGCGAATATTCCTTCGAAAAAAAAACAAACATTGTTGCCCTTTCCTGCTAGCCGGCATAATCTGTTCATGGAGTTGCTCGAGCGGCCCCCTCACCGTCCCGCGGCACCTTTACTCATTTGTGTTCTACAAGAACAGTCGCGTAGATTTAACCGCTGAAACGCACACGAGTGCTTTCTGTGTGACTTCCTACTGACTTTAATACAAACGGATGTATCTCGATCAAAAATCATGTGAGGTTTTATGGTATAGTTGGAGACTACGATGTGCGCCATCATATATAAAATGTTCTGTCCCGTCTATTCAGTTTCCCATTCTACATACTACAATGCAGGATCGCAGGGTCCCTTTGAGGCAGCATTGATTTTATTAAAAAACCTTTAACTCTGAATTAATAATTATTTATACTAAGCACCTCAGTATTGAACTATGAACTAAACTTTAAATTGTTAAATAAACATAAAACAAATGTAGAAGGTTAATACTTAAAAAAAAAACCTTTTCAAGTTGCCACCATTAGTATTTTTATGTTTTAATTCAGGGGTGAGCAACGTCAGTCCTGCAAGAAGGCCACAGGAGCTGCACGATTTTGTTCCATCCCAATTGCTTAATTAGAAAACAATCCTTAGCAATAACAGGCCCGTTTTAATTCAACTCCATGGCTTGTTAGTGTTTTTGTTTAGCCATATCAGGTTATATTTATAGGGCACTTTTATTTCCCTTTCCAAAGATCTCATCCAAATGATTTGAAGGGTGAAATGGACCAGCGATTCTCAGTCCTTCACTTTTTCTCTTCAGTTTCCTTCCAAATGTTTTATTAAACCAGACAGTTCATGATGAATGCACACAGATGTAAATGGAGACACGTTAGATGGAGAACTGCTGTTTCTTTTGTCATTTTCATCTTATTGTTAATAAAGGGGGATTTAAAAAAAAAAAAACCTGCATACAGCTGCATGTTTAAGACTAAAATAAGCAGTTAAGGGTGGGGAATGTTAACAAGCAACACCACTAAAACAAAGCATTAAAAATGTCACTTGAGCAATAAGTGCTTTATCAGCAATAATTGACTTGGTTGGAACAAAAACCTTCAGCCACTGCGGCCCTCCAGGATGGACATTCCTCACCCTTGTTGTAATTATAGCTCTTCTGTTATTCACTATATTCATTGTGTTCATCCGGGTTTCCAACTATCTTGTCCAGTGTCCAGTGCTTGGCACAAGGCAGGGATCAACTGTTTTTGGTTATCTGTAGAATATTATTACAGTTTTACTAACCGCACTGCACAGGCTTCCAGTCTGTTCTAGAAACTCTTATGAAAGCAGCACTATACCTCATTAACAATCCCTTCCTATATAGAAAATACAAGGTTATGTATTAGCACAAGTAGTTGTAAACTTAATATGAACTTTTATAAGCATTAAAACTTAAGGTGGAACTTTTACACAAATCAGATATGCCAAATAAATGTATACATATATATATATATATATATATATATATATATATATATATATATATATATATATATATATATATATATATAATCTATCTAAAAGCCAAATAGCACTGACTCACTCATCACGCAATCTCCCGAACCATAAGGACTTGGGACTTGAAATTTGGAATGTAGGTTACCCTTGGCCCATAGGTGCTCGCTATGAAACGGTTTTTATAATTTTGTGGTCCTAGCGTGTTCTGTCTGTATGTCTGTTCGCTTTTCATGAAAGAATTACTTAACGGATTTACATCAGGCTGTTTTGTATAATTTGCTTGAACTTTCCTGTTGATTTTGTGACTTCTCTCATCACACTAAGTACCACAGTTCACTTACAGTACCGATGTATTTATGCAAATCCAACAGACTGTCTGTGGGCTGAGAGCAGGGGGACGGGGCCTTCCTCATTACTAGCCAGCCTCTGTTCGAGTCGGTCTACCTCACCACGTGTTGGAGTGCACCTCGCCTCCGCTTAGCTAGCGGTACCTGTTTTTTCAACAGACATCATCATCTACAGATTGTTAAGGAGTAACGTTTGACGTTTTTGAGACAGAGATCAGAGCTACGTGTGTTTTAGAGGGTAGCTGCTCATTGGCCATGTGCTTTTCTCCCCACGCAGGGAACGCTCTCCCATCAGAGCTGAACACGATCAGATACATTGCCAACGTCTATCGATTTTTAAAGTTTGCCCTGTTTCAGTACTGTGTGGGCGCAGCCACGGGGTACAGCTATCTTATATATATAAAGCACAATGCAAGCATGAGTTATTATCCAGTTGACGCTTTGTAGCCACAAGGGGGCGACAGAGCCCCAGACACAGCAATACAGTCCACAATACTGTATAAGAATATAAATACAATAAACAGTTTTTATTCCACAAAGCACCTTCTAATAAACACATCTCCAACAATTAGCCACAATCTTATATGTAAAGCAGACTGTAACAATCTTGCGGTCTTGTATGTATGTTATCATTAAGTTGACGCTCAGAGTTTTATCACAAAAATACTGTAGTATTATTAGTCATTTAATATTTGATTTTGTTAACAAAATTTTCATCTTGCATTATTCTTATTGTAACAATGCTGTAGTCATAATAGAATTAAATCAACCTAATACTGAAATTAATTTAATTGACTTTTATTTACGTCGTCAAAAATTCTGCATGTAAAAACTTTTTACTACATTTCAAAAGAAAAATTAATCTGTCACTTATTTTTTTAATTATATTGTTAGTTATCCAGTTGATGCTCTGAACATTTCTGGTGTGCTCCATAATTATATTTTTCCCAGACAATTTTACAAAAACTTTACTTTCCTCCTGAGCACCGCCGGGTATTTCAGCTAGTAGTTAAATAAAGGCATATGCCATATTTCTTTTTTATTTGAGCTCAGAGAGAAACCACCAATATTTAATAACCCAAAAGAATGGAGAAGGGGGAGAATGATGAATGGAGAGAACCCGAGGTCGGAAAAGGGGGAACACCTGCAGGTTGAGGGCCAGTTAGGAAATAAGGGAAGCAAAGAATGATAATGTGTGACAAGTTAAGAGAAATATTGCTGGCTACAGAAAGGGCCTGCAAGGGACCAACTAGAATAGGGAGTCAAAATAAGCAGCGAATGAACTGTTTCAAGCGAGGTCAAAATGATAAGAAATGATTATATAAACTGTAACTTTTGGCTTGTTTAAACTCAGCTTGGCTTAATTGGGTTGAGTCTGTGTTATTCTTTATTCCAATAAAACTAATTACTCTTTGTTTGCCTATCCTTCGACTCCTAGAGCCTTCTTTCAAGGTGAGAATCTCCGGTGCATTTTACGCCATAACACATATTGAAATCTCAGGGTAGCCCTGGACATTATTTTTCCACATATTAGCCTGCAGCTTATGTGGGATGTTCAGACACTGGCCTTTTCGTTACACAGTGAGGTGCACAGATCACAGGGTCATTTTACAGGACAGAATTTAGGACATTTGGATGGAACTCCAGAGGCAATAGCATTTTCACAAAATAGCAAAATGTATTTGTTATTCATTGATGATTATGTTACATTATCAGAAAAGAAACAGCCAATGACCAAATAAAGGAATTGTCATATTCGTACATGAAATAACAACTGGACCTTAACAGCAGGAGTTTGCACTATAGCACATCAAATTATTATCATTATTTTTCCTCATAACGTGTCAATTGTGGCTCAAATATTCAAAAATCCACTGGAACTGATCATCTGGTGCTACACATTGCCATTCCTTATTGTATTTTAAACATTCAACAAAGAAAAGTTCCAGAAGCCTGAAGTACACTCTTAAACGATCAAGGTGCCCGAGTGGTTCTTCAGAGCAATGCCATGTGAAGGTTCCAGAAGAAAAAACATTTATTTATTTCTGCCCATCCTAACTGTAAACCACTCCACCACCTCAAATTTTATCTCCTTGCTCTCTGCACATAGTGAGTCAGACGATGCTCTCTTCTGGCCGCTCCTGTAAACGCTGATTTATACTTAAGCATTGAGCCTACACCGTAGGTATGCCAGTGTCCGTGTAGGCTATGAAGTACCTATGAAGTAGCCTGATGCAGACCTCCTCAAAAATGTGACCGCACATCATGTCAACGTGAACCCTACACAGACCCTTTTGACTCTGATTGGCCAGTTTGCCAATTATGTATTTCCTGAAACATTTTCGATTTGAAAGTTGGCAAATGTATGAAAAGTGGAAAAATGTGGAGATGGGTGCAGCTGCAGACCTCCGCTGGTCCGTGATTCAGTAGCTGCACTGGGCAGGTTTTTGTCCCTTAGTTTACTTGCTGTGAGTCAGATAACCGTCCCCCAACCCTAATCTTAACCATACTCTATCCAGATGTTATCACTGAGACATATAATATAAGGTGACAACCTTCTCAGTGGAGTGGAGCTCTGGTGGTCTGCAGCTAGAGCTTATCAAAAATTTGAGGGACAAGTACGAAGTACAAGTAGAAGAAAATGTGTAACAAGAGGAGCGGTGATCCTGGAGGGCAAACACTGAATGGATCATTCACTTTTCTTGCCTGTTGAAAACACCACCAACTAGCATTAAGGCATGTGTTAGTGGAACGGAATGATACAGAAGTATAAACTTCTTTTGACGGTGCAGCTCAACACAGAAATATAAATCAGTCTTAATCTTTATTGGTTACAGAGAGCCCAGTGAGCTTTGACTGGCGTGAGCAGATTGTGACTTTCTTACCCACAGAGTTAGTGGCTCACTAGTAGGGTTAACCTGCATTTTAAGTTTAGCCACAGAATTATCCCTAGGCTTAGAGTTAGGGTTTTGAGCCTAGAGTTAGCCTTAGGCTCTAGAGTAAGAGTTAGGCTTTGGTTTCCATGGTTGAGGTTAATGTTTTGGTAGAGCAGACTGTTCTGACCCTTTGGCTTTGGAGCTTGAGGTGGGCATTATTCTATTCCAAATTGCTTAGGTTTCACTTGGCTTAGTTATCTCCCTATAGTCCAAATTCCTTTTCCTTAAGCTGGCAACTCATTCTTGGCTTAAAGATGTTGTTCAAATTGGAGGAATCAGCCACCAAAGACACATCAAAAACAATTCAGAAAGACTTGGACAGTCTTCAGAACTGAATGCACATTTGGAAAATTGAGTTTAACACAGAAAAGTGTTCCACTCTGGCAAAAGGAACATTATTTACTGTATAAACAGAAGATAAGAGACACTGAGCTGAAGGAAGCAACCACTGAAAAGGATTTAGGGGTTTATGTTGAATCACCATTTTTATTACAGAAGGCAAATAAATGTTAGGTTATATTGTAAAATATTGTTAAGAAATTGAGAGATATCATGCTTAGACTGTATAACACACCAGTAAGACCACATCTCGACTGGAAAAAAGACAAAGCAGCACTTGAAGCTGTGCAGAGGAGATCAACCAGGACTTAAGGGCCTGCCGTAGTGTGATAGACTCAGAGAATAAACCTGTTTAGTCTAAGCAGAGGAGACTAACCCTTCATCCAGGTCTTCAAAATCTGCAAAGGCATTGATAAAGGAGTGCAACATTCCAGCAACATTCTTTCAATTTAATGGTACAAATGAAAATTAGAGGGAAGCAATTCTTTACATAGAAAGTTGTGGGAACCCTGAACAAACTACCAAGACATGAAGTTGAAGCAGATAACTTGAGATCCTTTAAGAAAAATCTGGATGAGATTTTGGGACAGCTTAGCTTCTATCTAAACAAATGGGCTTGATGAACAGAATAGTCTCCTCTCATTTGTCAAATTTCTTATGTTCTTGCATTGCCTCAAATAGTAAACAGCATGGTAAGGAGTAACAGATTGTTAGGGTAAACAACTATAGCTAAGGTGCCTCAGTCTCCATGTGTCTATGGGATACCTGTCTGGTCTGTTCAAGCCGAGGCTAGTGAGTCCCTTTGTGGAGTACTCGGGATCGCCAAGTTGTGCCAGCATCACTCATGATCAGTGTATCAGAGAATAAGGTCTTTATGTCTGTGTCTTTCTGGGTAAATGCATTAAACATACGTAAGGCACACGAGAGTAGGCAACACAATAGCACGTCTGGTCAGTTCTGCTCTCCCTACAATTAACAATTGTTAAACTATACTTGACTGTATACTGTACTAACATTTTTTTTCATATGTGTATTACTATTTTTATTATTAAACGATTTTATTTAACTTGAGTCCTCCGTCTGTTTATTTGTCTGGATCAAATCTTACAACTGATTTTAAACCCTCTTTTGGCAAAAAAAATGTAAAAAAATTTGCATATGTGTTCAGTATCAATGACAGTACAATAATGCTTTAAAACCAATGCAATTTCGTAACAAATTTTTCCGTAATCAATAGTTTTGCAATTCCAAATAACACACACGCAACAATGATGGAGATGGAATATAGTGAGATATCGGAGCATACGAGCGAGAGATGCATCAGATTGCCCCCCACTTGCCTCTTCCAGTGAGTGCATTCGGTAAATATGCGAGACGATTTTACTTGTTGACTCTTGCGAAAGAGTAGCCTTGATGATCACGGTGAGGAAGTATTGGCATACGTTTACCGTTCTGTCGTCGATATTTTTTTTTGCAGCAACCGAGCACTAATCCTATAAGAGCCTCAACAGAAAAATAGAGACCAAAACATAATTCTTTTTAGTATTCAAATAATTCTGCAAAGAAGATACAGTATATTATGTAATACTTTTAAAGACTAAAAAGCAAAAAATAAAATATACAATTTTTTTCTTTTAAGTAAAACGATTTTATTTACATTAGTTATAAATGCACTAAAAAACAAAATATAAATTTTTCTTTAACCACAGTTTTCGTGGTTATAGATAGATAGATAGATAGATAGATAGATACTTTATTAATCCCAAGGGGAAATTCCCATACTCCAGCAGCAGCATACTGATTTAAACAATATTAAATTAAAGAGTGATAACAATGCAGGTATAACAGACAGACAATAACTTTGAATAACGTTAACGTTTACCCCCCGGTAGAATTGAAGAGTTGCATAGTGTGGCGGAGGAACGATCTCCTCAGTCTGTCAGTGGAGCAGGACGGTGACAGCAGTCTGTCGCTGAAGCTGCTCCTCTGTCTGGAGATGATCTTGTTCAGTGGATGCAGTGGATTCTCCATGATTGACAGGAGTCTGCTCAGCGCCCGTTGCTCTGCCACGGATGTCAAACTGTCCAGCTCCATGCCTATAATAGAGCCTGCCTTCCTCACCAGTTTGTCCAGGCGTGAGGCATCCCTCTTCTTTATGCTGTCTCCCCAGCACACCACCGCGTAGAAGAGGGTGCTCGCCACAACCGTCTGATAGAACATCTGTAGCATCTTATTGCAGATGTTGAAGGACGCCAGTCTTCTAATGAAATATAGTTGGCTCTGTCCTCTCTTGCACAGAGTATCAGTATTGGCAGTCCAGTCCAATTTATCATCCAGCTGCACTCCCAGATATTTATAGGTCTGTACCCTCTGCACACAGTCACCTCTGATGATCACGGGGTCCATGAGGGGCCTGGTCCTCCTAAAATCCACCACCAGCTCCTTGGTTTTGCTGGTGTTCAGTTGTAGGTGGTTTAAGTCGCACCATTTAACAAAGTTCTTGATTAGGTTCCTATACTCCTCCTCCTGCCCACTCCTGATGCAGCCCACGATAGCAGTGTCATCAGCGAACGTTTGCACGTGGCAGGACTCCGAGTTGTATTGGAAGTCTGATGTATATAGGCTGAACAGGACCGGAGAAAGTACAGTCCCCTGCGGCGCTCCTGTGTTGCTGACCACAATGTCAGACCTGCAGTTCCCGAGACGCACATACTGAGGTCTGTCTCTAAGATAGTCCACGATCCATGCTACTAGGTGTGAATCTACTCCCATCTCTAGATTTATATGTGACAAAATAAAATCATGGGACGCACATAAAGTAATTAATTCAATCAATTAATAGAATAGCTACTTTCATCATAGGGTGGCGCAGTGGTAGCACTGCTGCCTCACAGTAAGTAGACCTGGGTTCGCTTCCCAGGTCCACCCTGTGTGGAGTTTGCATGTTTTCCCCGTGTCGCATGGGTTTCCTTCCACTGTCCAAAGACATGGAGGTTAGGTGCATTGGAGATCCTAAATTGTCCCGTGTGTGTGCTTGGTGTGTGGGTGAGTGTGTGCCCTGTGGTGGGCTGGTGCCTTGCCCGGGGTTTGTTTCCTGCCTTGCGCACTGTGTTAGATTGGATTGGCTCCAGCAGACCCCCGTGACCCTGTAGTTAGGATATAGCGTGTTGGAAGATGACTGACTTTCATCATAAACTATTAAAAAAAACAACAACATTGTAATTCCCCACCATGCTAAACAAGTTTCAAATATTGTTTGAATCAATTCATTTATGTGCGCCCTACGATTTTATTTAGTCACTAGGTGGCTTCACTTCGCTCACCAACCCTTTCCTCCCCTCGCCAGTGGCTGCTTCTCTGAAATTCCTCTTAAACGGTGATAGTAGAGGAAACAAATAAATTTTTTTAGCTCCTCTTTGCTCGATTAGCTGTTGCTGTGCTGCTGCTGCCCTCACGTGTAATCTGCACTTCGCTCTCCTACCCTCCACCCGCACCAGCAGTAGACACCATTGTGAAGTTGGGGGGTGAGCTCACTGCAAGGAGTTGTGGCCATTCCTCCGAAACCCCTCTTAAATGGTGATACAATGGGAAACAAGTAACAGGTGTGTTTTTCACCTCCTCTTTGCTCGAGAAGCTGCTGCTGCCGTGCCACATGATCTGCATTTTATGTGGAGCTTCGAATGTTTAAAAGCCTGTACAGCACCTGAATTTTCGCTCTCTTTTTTCGCTGTTCCGTTATTTCTCAGAGTAATATTTTCCATTTGTTTGCACTAATGCGATCTTTACTCCTCATTTTATGAGACTTTCGAATTTTCCTACTTCCATTATCTCTAACCTGCTCTGCATGTGTATCATGGGACTTGCGTCTGAAGGTTGTAAGTATGACGTGACTTGACCGTCTCACGGGAAGTGAATGTGTCTCTCTGTCTCTCTTTAAAAGATCACGTCTTATCCCTGGGAAAAAGTCTTGTCTCGTTTTTTTTTATAATAGAGAGATATACAACCACAAAAATTGTTTAAAGAATTTGTTTTCGCTTTTTAGTGCATTTATAACTAAAGTAAATAAAATCATTTTACTTAATAACAATAATAACAAAAAATATAATTTTTTTATGTGCAACCGTGTTTCAAATAAATACTATCATTTTAATTGCTGAATCAAGACACCTTTTTGTTTTGTTTTCTTTTGTTTATTTACTGAAAGTAAAATGCAGCAGCACAATTTAAGTTCAAGAGGTGGATGCTCATTGTCTTGGTACCTTAGTGGGCATTTTTACAAATTAAATCATTATACCCTGTATAGCTGTTTCTGCATTCTAAAATCTTTAGCCATGCTTTGAAGGAGCAACATTATGGTTTATTGTACAACACTGAAACTACTGTACCTGACAGTAAATGAAACTACACTGGGATCTAAACTGAGTTGTGTTAATGCTGCCACCAACTGGTACAGTTTAAAAGTATCAATGTAAGTTTGGATTTGTCTCTATTTTAAATGGTTTTATTTAAATCTTAAATATGTACATTATTTCTAGTTTTCTTTAATAGAGTTAACATTCTAAAATATTTTTTTTTTTTACCAAAGCACGAAAGCAGTTGAGTTCTTTATATCATCAAGTTTTGATTTGCTTCAATCTTGCAGACAAATGCACAGGTCAAAACTAGAAATATGAGACTCAATAAGCAAGGAAACTTTAATATCCATATCCATATTACTAACCGAGAATGGTAAACCAGATATGGACGCAGGGACCTGCCCGTGGACACAGGAGACATAGTGCACAGGCGCCACACAAAGCCCCCCTCCCCAGAGTGAAACGGGAGAGACTACGAACTGTCTGAAAATGCCGCAAGCAGGATAAAGCGAGGTTAGAAATAAAAGACAGAGTAGGAAACAAAGTAAAACGTCAAAGAGGTTAAAGAACGGGGCCAAACACATGGAGAGCAGGTTACAGGAGTCAGACCCACGCCCCAGAGTGAAACGGGACAGACTACGGAGTACACACACTAACATAAATAAGAAATGAGGCTACGCGCCCATAAACTCAAAAACGAAACAGCGCGATCCACCGAGATCGCAGGAGTAATGGCGAAACAGCTCCACTAACAGAAATAAGGCAATGCGCCCATAGCACACAAAAAAGAGGAGTCACACCCACGCCCCAGAGTGAAACGGGACAGACTACGGAGTACACACAGTCTCCCAGTCCCTGCCGCTGAAAAACATCCCCACAGCATGATGCTACCACCACCATGCTTCACTGTAGGGATGGTATTGGCCTGGTGATGAGCGGTGCCAGGTTTCCTCCAAACGTGACGCATGGCATTCACACCAAAGAGTTCAATCTTTGTCTCATCAGACCAGAGAATTTTCTTTCTCGTGGTCTGAGAGTCCTTCAGGTGCCTTTTGGCAAACTCCAGGCGGGCTGCCATGTGCCTTTTACTAAGGAGTGGCTTCCGTCTGGCCACTCTACCATACAGACCTGATTGGTGAATTGCTGCAGAGATGGTTGTCCTTCTGGAAGGTTCTCCTCTCTCCACAGAGGACCTCTGACAGAGTGACCATCGGGTTCTTGGTCACCTCCCTGACTAAGGCCCTTCTCCCCCGATCGCTCAGTTTAGATGGCCGGTCAGCTCTAGGAAGAGTCCTGGTGGTTTCGAACATCTTCCACTTACGGATGATGGAGGCCACTGTGCTCATTGGGACCTTCAAAGCAGCAGAAATGTTTCTGTAACCTTCTCCAGATTTGTGCCTCGAGACAATCCTCTCTCGGAGGTCTACAGACAATTCCTTTGACTTCATGCTTGGTTTGTGCTCTGACATGAACTGTCAACTGTGGGACCTTCTATAGACAGGTGTGTGCCTTTCCAAATCATGTCCAGTCAACTGACTTTACCACAGGTGGACTCCAATGAAGCTGCAGAAACATCTCAAGGATGATCAGGGGAAACAGGATGCACCTGAGCTCAATTTTGATCTTCATGGCAAAGGCTGTGAATACTTATGTACATGTGCTTTCTCAATTTTTTTATTTTTAATAAATTTGCAAAAACCTCAAGTAAACTTTTTTCACGTTGTCATTATGGGGTGTTGTGTGTAGAATTCTGAGGGAAAAAATGAATTTAATCCATTTTGGAATAAGGCTGTAACCTAACAAAATGTGGAAAAAGTGATGCGCTGGGAATACTTTCCGGATGCACTGTAAACTGACCAGAAAAATAAAAAGTTCTTCATTGCAAATACACAGCATTGGCCCTCTTAAAAGGGAACTAATATACTCTTGTCAAACACGTGTGAGTAGGAGGATGTTGTGTGGACCAAGCAAAGGTAATTACACACCAGGCCAGGGGGTGACGTGTTGCACTAAACCTTCTCGTGTTATCTCTACAGACCAGCCATGGGAAGAAAACTTGTCTGATTCAGAGCTGGTGACGTCACTTCCAGTTCTGGAGCCCAGAAGAACATCATGTCTGGCGCACAGACTGACGTCAGAAGAACATAACTTCCGGTCTGATCCCTTAAAGCCACCATCTTTGCAAACCCTCTGCAGTTCAGTTTTGGACTCAGTATTGTGAACATCTCTGTGCTATTGAAAAGCCTTTTGCAGCTAGGAATATTACACGGGTGGCTGCCCCAAACCTTTTTAAGTGTGTCGAGTCTGTTCATTATTACAGTGGCATAGTCTATGTTTTGATTTGACTTCCAATCTCCTGACGTTCTTCTGGGTACTGGAAGTGATGCCACCAGCTCTGAATCGTCCAGGTTTTCCCACGGCTGGTCTGTACAGATAACAGGAGAAGGTTTAATGCACTCCACCACCCCCTGGCCTAGCATGGAATTACCTTTGCTTGGTCCATACAACGTCCTCCTACACGCATTTGTGTGAAACTCTGCATTTATTAATTTTTAGGTTTGTTTGTCATGTTAACACATATTGTAATAATGACTAAAGGATATTTTTATACATGTAAGTTATCATTTACCTGGTTTAGCTGCATTTCCCTCCTTGATCAAGGGTGTTGCCATTTTCCAGTTTCTCCAAAATGTTGCATACGCATGGGACAGAGTGCTGTAAATATACACTGTAATGGACGATACACATGAGTGGGTAGCCTGGTTGGGGAGGAGCATGGTTCCTTATCCGAATGGGAGGCCAGCCCTATGCCACTCCAAGAAACAGGGTAAAAAACATCCTATCATGCCCAGAAGACAGGCAGGGGATGCCAACGCCAGAATGGATACACTGGTGTCCCGGCCGAGTTAGATACAGGAGGGGTACCTGGCCAGGAGACCAGTATAATGGAAGAACTGGGGAGGACAACTGATTTGGTACACTTCCTCCCCCTGGATGTTAGGTAGCAACCTCCTGGGCTTAAAGTTCCCACACATATCACACAGGGCATGCTGGAACCTGTAGTCCCTTGATGTAGTCCTGTGGTGTTCTTGCGGGGACTGCCAGGGGGAAATGATGGGGTTAACAATCCCTATATGGTGGGACTTCCGACTGATCTGGGAGTATTTCTATCAGGCTATGCCCTAGCCCAGGAAGTACTTCCAGAATCTAAGATTAAAGAGGCCACTTGCCTTCATCCAGGCAAGTCAAAGTTGGGTGGAAATGGACAAAGCTGGAAGGTGAAGAGGAAGAGAAAAGAGAGAGAAACTAAGAAGCAGTATGTTTGTTGTGTTATTGGAACCTTTATGGAAGGTAACTGTGAAAATAAACCAGTTTTATTTGAAAGGGACTTGTGTCTGTGAGGTTGTGTTTGGGGCTCTCTGGTGCCCCCTGTTGGTTGCCAATATGTTCTCCCATCAAGGTTTCTTTTATAAATACCAATTTTTGTGTGAAAAGGTATGTATGCACATTTCGTGGTTCTTCTATGGAGCCTCATTCGCTGATAGCAGCCTTCAAATTTTTTTTTAGATCTGTGGGATGGTGTGTTGCTGTGAAGGAATATCACACCTGCTGACAGTTTCCCATGATGTTTCATGTAATGACTCCACTGTGGAAGCGTAGGTTTCCCCAATGATGATTGACTTGTGTGGCATGAATTTCAACAGCAGAACACCACTTGTATCCCAGAAAACTTCTGCCATTACTTATTCGGCCAACTGCTTTACACAGAACTTCTTGGGGGTTGGGGACTCCGTATGATTCCATTTCACAGACTCTTTATTTTTCAGGGTCATGTGACGAACCAACATTTTATCCGCAGTAACAGTCTTTAAGAAAATGTCAATGGGATTTTCTCTAAGAAGGTCCCTGTTCTCATGGCTGAATTATAATATACAATATGCTGTCTGATGCAGTGTCAACACTCAGGAAATCCATTGGGAACTGACCTTTGACATCAAATGAGTATGGGTGACTGGGGAAAAAGTGCCTACCGAAATGCCAAGTTCATAGACAATAACATTAAAGATAACTGATCTACCATAATCATGGCCTCTACTTTTTGGCACATGAAGACGTCATTACAGGATGCCCTGTGTGGAGGTCCTACAGAGCTTAACTGTGTGGCATAACATTTCTGTGAAATATAAATTCTTTTTCTTTTGCAGTTTCTGTGTTTGCTTGTTTATCTAGCTGGTGTTTGGCGGTATATCCCCCTCTAGTGGGCTTTATTGGAAGTGGTTATGCAGGTTTTTAAAACTTGGGTGCTTTGGGACTCCAGTTCACAACAGATGCTTCCAATTTGTCAATTTCTAGGTAAACTCGCAGTTCGACGTGTTTGCCATCCTCTTTCTCCAAGTGCTTGAGATGAAATGACCTTGAGCTGTATGTATGTCATGCTAAGACATGTTCTGGTCTCCAGTGAGAAGTTCAGATCTTTAACACAAATGCATGATACTCAGACAAACTATCCCACAGCCAGGGATGTAAATAGTTACAACCTTTTTCTTTTCTTATTGAAATATTGCTAAACACACTATTGTGTTTTGTTTTTTTTTAATTTTTATTTTAACCATTAAGAAGAATAAAACTTTTTACTTTTTTATTATTTCAACAATCCAATTATTCTGCTTTCTTAGTTATTCCATACAGATGATTGCTATAATTTATACTGTCGCTGGGTTCAAGAATGACAGCTCTGCAGACAGTGAAATTTTGGGTTGACAACTGGTTCATCTCTATTATTGTCTGAGGACAAAGCTAATAAACAAAAAAGAAAAAGATGCTCTTCAGTGTATGTCCTGTATACAGGAATTCCATTAAATGAAGTTCTGGAAGCTGTCGCTGCTAGTGGAGCCCGGTCCAGTGGTTTTCTCAAGCCAGTAATGACGCCTCTTTCTGGGACTTCCGGGGTTTTATGGCAGCTGGATCTCAAGGGTTGAGATCAAATGCCATCACTGGGCAGCTTCTTGGCACTGTGGAGAAAGAAGAAGGTGATGGTGTTAGTGGCATCGCCCTCTCTTGTCTCGTTGAGCCTGTAAGATGGTCCTCTAACACACATGCATAACAGTACTGCCTTAATTAGTACAAAAATCAAGTCTACAACAAACAAAGAGGGAAACCAAAAATAAAGGCAAAACTTCAAGAACCAAAAGCGCAATACAAAAGGATCAAAGGACTAACAAAACAATAAATAACAGAGAAGCACAAGGGGTGAGTTGAACGACAATAGCCAGGAAACTTTCTCAGCAGAGAATTGTGTGCCGGTGAAATACCTGGTCTTTCTACTACAGAGTTTTACAATAGAATTTGTTTTGTTTGTTTTTAGACAGGCAAACTGAAGACGTGAGCCTAACATCACTGGAGCCCATTATTTCCAGAACTAACAACACAGGGTAAGAAAAAACATAAAAATATGTGATGGAGTATTCTTTAAATACCTTTCCTGTAATACCTTTACACAAGGGGCAATGGTGAAAATCCAGAAAGAACATATGGTCAGTTACAAAATTCCAAATATTTCATAAAGAATTATACAGATTAGTTATAGTTATAGCAAACAGAGGAGGTCAAAAGAAACTGAAAGAAATGGATTACCTGTAGTGGGACAACTGCATGATGATTTGTGCCACCAACATAGGGACTGGAAGCACAGCACAGGACTCATGATCACTGCCACACATCTAACAAACAAACACATACATACAGTTGTGCTTCAAAGTTTGTGAACCCTTTACAATTTTCTATATTTCTGCATAAATATGACATAAAACATCATCAGATTTTCACTGAAGTCCTAAAAGTAGATAAAGAGAAACCAGTTAAACAAATGAGACAAAAATATTATACTTGGTCATTTATTTATTAAGGAAAATGATTGAATATTACATATTTGTGAGTGGCAAAAGTATGTGAACCTCTAGGATTAGCAGTTAGTTTGAAGGTGAAATTTGAGTCCGGTGTTTTCAATCAATGGGATGGCAGGCAGGTGTGAGTGGGCACCCTATGTTATTTAAAGAACAGGGATCTATCAAAGTCTGCTCTTCACAACATGTTTGTGGAAGTGTATCATGGCACGAACAAAGGAAATTTCTGAGGACCTCATAAAAAGAGTTGTTGTCAGGCTGGAAAAGGTTACAAAATCATCTCTAAAGAGTTTGGACTCCACCAATCCACAGTCAGACAGACTGTGTACAAATGGAGGAAATTCAAGACCATTGTTACCCTCCCCAGGAGTGGTCGACCAACAAAGATCACTCCAAGAGCAAGGTGTGTAATAGTCGGCGAGGTCACAAAGGACCCCAGGGTAACTTCTAAGCAACTGAAGGCCTCTCTAACATTGGCTAATGATCATGTTCATGAGTCCACCATCAGGAGAACACTGAACAACAATAATGTGCATGGCAGGGTTGCAAGGAGAAAGCCACTGCTCTCCAAAAAAACATTGCTGCTCGTCTGCAGTTTGCTAAAGATCACGTGGACAAACCACATGGCTATTGGAAGAATGTTTTGTGGACAGATGAGACCAAAATAGAACTTTTTGGTTTAAATGAAAAGTGTTATGTTTGGAGAAAGAAAAACACTGCATTCCAGCATAAGAACCTTATGCCATCTGTGAAACGTGGTGGTGGTAGTGTCATGGTTTGGGCCTGTTTCGCTGCATCTGGGCCAGGACGGCTTGCCTTCATTGATGGAACAATGAATTCTGAATTATATCAGAGAATTCTAAAGGAAAATGTCAGGACATCTGTCCAAGAACTGAATCTCAAGAGAAGGTGGGTCATGCAGCAAGACAACAACCCTAAGCACACAAGTCGTTCTACCAAAGAGTGGTTAAAGAAGAATAAAGTTAACGTTTTGGAAAGGCCAAGTCAAAGTCCTGACCTTAATCCAATCGAAATGTTGTGGAAGGACCTGAAGCGAGCAGTTCATGTGAGGAAACCCACCAACATCCCAGAGTTGAAGCTGTTCTGTAGGAATGGGCTCAAATTCCTCCAGGCCGGTGTGCAGGACTGATCAACAGTTACCGGAAACGTTTAGTTACGGTTATTGCTGCAAAGGGGGGTCACACCAGATACTGAAAGCAAAGGTTCACATACTTTTGCCACTCACAAATATGTAATATTCGAACATTTTCCTAAATAAATAAATGACCAAGTGTATTATTTTTGTCTCATTTGTTTAACTGGTTTCTCTTTATCTACTTTTAGGACTTGAGTGAAAATCTGATGATGTTTTAGGTCATATTTATGCAGAAATATAGAAAATTCTAAAGGGTTCACAAACATTCAAGCACAACTGTATATATACATATACTAGCTTTTACCCGCGACTTCGTCCGCGCGGGACTCTGTTTTAATATACTTTTTTTTTCGAAATATATATATGAAGGAACGCCTTGGGATTCTCCTGGAAGAGCTAGAAGAAGTGGCCGGGGAGAGGGAAGTCTGGGCATCTCTGCTCAAGCTGCTGCCCCCACGACCCAACCTCGGATAAGCGGGAGAGGATGGATGGATATATATATGAAGTTATAGTTATTGCCCGTGACTTTGTTCGCGTGGAACTTCTGACGTCGTGGGAGTGTAACTATTTAATTGGTTTTTAGAGGATTTCCTTATAAACAATATTTTTTGTTTGTTTATTGGGCGGCACTAATATTACCAGGCTCGTGGGTGAACTTACGCTTGAGCAAGCTACGTAAAACTGACCGTGGGAGAAACAATCTTCCCTTAAATCTTAAAAGTTTGGCCCTGAGACTTGTTTATCGTCATGGCGAAGCATACTTTAAGAGACTGCAATTTCCCCTCAAAGTCAAAGGGGAGGTCACTGGATATTAGAGGAATGTGTGGCACGAACACTTTTTCTCCTTGAGCACACCCAGTCAAAATAATGGCTTCGATTACATGCAGGGCTTTGACTTGCAGTCTAGTGCCATTACAGAGTTTCGGTGGTTTTAAATTCCGAAGGAGCATTATGGGTGTGCCCTTCCGCAGAGTAAGCTTATGGTATGGAAGACCCGGTGGTTTAAGGGAATTTAAAAACTCTACCGGGTAGTTAACGGCTTCATCTGCATTACAGACAGTGTTTATCGACTTGTACACCATTTCTTCTCTGTCAAAGGACTTCAGCAACATGTCATTAATGAACGCAGCTTGATCGTTTTTTGGAATCAAAATGGCCCGTTCACAAAACCATTCTATGGGCTTATTCTATATTTGAGCAATGCCTGGATAAATGTGATCTATCAGTTACTGGACAGTAGTCACTAATGTGCACAACTCGTCCGGGACAACAATTATATCATCTGTTGATGGATAATCACCGTTTCCTATTTTCATTAAAATATCTGAAAATTGAGCAGCTGATACATCGCCTTTTAGATATACTCTCATATTTTTGGTAAGTTTGAGGATTTCTATTGAGGGCCACAAAACAGATCTTTTCAGACAGGCTTTAATTTCATCAGCTCGGGTCCCTCTAGGTACCACAGGTAAAGTTTGGCGAAAATCTCCTGCCAACAGCATTGTCACACCACCCATCAGGTTTTTGTTACCGCGAATGTCCCGTAGAGTCCTATTTATAGCCTCGACGCCTCCCTTGTGCGCCATTGTAATTTCATCCCAGACAATTATTTTAGTGTTTTTTAATATTTTGCCAAGATTGCTTTGTTTTGATATGTTGTATATGGGGGTCTCCACACGTGTTAGGTCGAACGGCAACTTAAAAGCTGCATGTGCAGTTAGACCACCTTCTAGCAGCGTGGCGGAGATTCTGGAAGAGGCGTGAGTGCTCCTCACTTTCGCCAAGATCAAGTTAATGAGGTAGGTTTTTCCGGTGCCACTTGGATTGTCTAAAAAGAAAAGTCGTCCTGCGTTTGTCTCTACACAGATTATAATTTTATTGTACGTTAACTTTTGTTCTGCGGTTAATGTACCCTCATTTTCAGTCATGAACTTGTCCAAAGCCTGAACATCATAGTTAGTCTCCTTCAAGTATTGTATGATACCGAGACTGAATCTCTCTGTGTTTCTCAAGATGCGTGTGTTGATAATTGGTAGTGGCTTGCCTGTGAACTTCAGGATGTAATTTTTAAAATCTTGCAACTGCTTGTCGATGAGCAGTAGGATTTTTTTCAGAAGATTTTTTTATTTGATTCTTTTGGATGTTATTTGTGTATCGAGCCCTGCGTTTTTTATTTTCTTCTGTGTTTGAGTTGGTAAAACCTGGTGTAACTCTTGGTTTGATGACGATGAAAATAAGGCGTCAGTTTCAGGCGTCGGAGATGCGGGTCTTTTGGCATATTTGAAGTCGAAACCTTCAGAAGAGGATACTTTTTTTGTGAAACATAGGCATGAAAATGACCACTTGAAAGATCTGCTGCACTGCAAAAAATGAAATCTTAGCAAGGCAGATAATCTTGGGATGGTCGGTAGTATGTATTGTGGTCGTGATTTATAGAGAATAAAAGTAAAAAAAAAAAAAAAAAAAAAAAAGGTAACTTTTACAAGTCCTATAAATGCAGACGCAAACCAAATGTATGTGTATACTGTATAATATTAACAAAAAGGAGCTTACTACTGAAAACGGCAAATATAGGAGTGAGTGGGGATCGAACCGGGGACACTTAATTACAAGTCAACAAATCTTACTGCTACGCCACAGAAGGTGTTGTTTCATCCTTGAACCTTTTGTGAAAGTGTTTACTTGATCTTTGGACTTCAGGCTTCATATAGTATATAGTTTATGCCTACATTTTGTCATTTACTAGTAAAATATGAAAAACGTTTCTGTTTTAAAAATGTGTTTACACAGATTACTGTAGAAACGGAACACACATGAAATGCGTGTGTTCCAAATAACGATCTATTATTTCAACTCTAAAACTCTAGCAGTTCAGTCACTCCCAGATAATCAAACATGGCATGAGCTGGGAAAACTTAGTGGACGTTCTGCGGTAGTGGGGGATGGAATAGCCGGCTGCTAAATTCATTTTTTTCCTCAGAATTCTACACACAAGACCCCATAATGACAATGTGAAAAACATTTACTTGAGATTTTTGCAAATTTATTAAAAATAAAAAAATTGAGAATTTCTGTGGATGTAGGCTTCCTCACATCCTTCTGTCTCTTCATGTAATCCCAGACACACTCGATGATGTTGAGATCAGGGCTCTGTGGGGGCCATACCATCACTTCCAGGACTTCTTGTTCTTCTTTATGCTGAAGATAGTTCTTAATGACTTTGGCTGTATGTTTAGGGTCATTGTCCTGCGGCAGAATAAGTTTGGGGCCAATCATATGCCTCCCTGATGGTATTGCATGATGGATAAGTATCTGCCTGTATTTCTCAGCATTGAGAACACCATTAATCCTGACCAAATCTCCAACTCCATTTGCAGAAATGCAGCCCCAAACATTCAAGGAACCTCCACCATGCTTCACTGTTGCCTGCAGACACTCATTATTGTACCGCTCTCCAGCCCTTCGACGAACAAACTGCCTTCTGCTACAGCCAAATTTTCAAATTTTGACTCATCAGTCCAGAGCACCTGCTGCCATTTTTCTGCACCCCAGTTCCTATGTTTCCGTGCATACTTGAGTCGCTTGGCTTTGTTTCCACGTCGAAGGTATGGCTTTTTGGCTGCAACTCTTCCATGAAGACCACTTCTGGCCAGACTTCTTCGGACAGTAGATGGGTGTACTTGGGTCCCACTGGTTTCTGCCAGTTCTGAGCTGATGGCACTGCTGGACATCTTCTGATTTCGAAGGGTAATAAGCTTGATGTTTCTTTCATCTGCTGCCAAGTTTCCTTGGCTGACCACTGCGTCTACGATACTCAACGTTGCCCGTTTCTTTGTGCTTTTTCAAAAGAGCTTGAACAGCACCTCTTGAAAACCCAGTCTGCTTTGAAATCTTTGTCTGGGAGAGACCTTGCTGATGCAGTAGAACTACCTTGTGTCTTGTTGCTGTGCTCAATCTTGCCATGACATGAAACTGTCTTCCACAACCTCACCTTGGTAGCAGAGTTTGGCTGTTCCTCACCCAGTTTTAAGCCTCCTACACAGCTGTCTCTGTTTCAGTTAATGACTGTGTTTCAACCTACGTGTGACATTGATGATCATTAGATAGATAGATAGATAGATAGATAGATAGATAGATAGATAGATAGATAGATAGATAGATAGATAGATAGATAGATAGATAGATAGATAGATAGATAGATAGATAGATAGATAGATAGACTTTATTAATCCCAAGGGGAAATTCACATTTTCCAGCAGCAGCATACTGATACAATAAATTATATTAAATTAAAGAATGATAATAATGCAGGTGAAAACAAGACAATAACTTTGTATAATGTTAAATGTTACCGTTTACCCAATCCCCCCCCCCCTGGTGGAATTAAAGAGTCGCATAGTTTGGGGGAGGAACGATCTCCTCAATCTGTCAGTGGAGCAGGACAGTGACAGCAGTCTGTCGCTGAAGCTGCTCCTCTGTCTGGAGATGATCCTGTTTTAGTGGATGCAGTGGATCCTCCATAATTGATAGGAGCCTGCTGAGCACCCTTTGCTCTCCCACAGATGTTAAACTGTCCAGCTCCATGCCAACAATAGAGCCTGCCTTCCTCACCAGTTTGTCCAGGCGTGAGGCGTCTTTCCTCTTAATGCTGCCTCCCCAGCACACCAATGCGTAGAAGAGGGCGCTCACCACAACTGTCTGATAGAACATCTGCAGCATCTTATTGCAGATGTTGAAAGACACCAGCCTTCTAAGGAAGTATAGTCGGCTCTGTCCTTTCTTGCACAGCGCATCAGTATTGGCAGTCCAGTCTAATTTATCATCCAGCTGCACTCCCAGATATTTATAGGTCTGCACCCTCTGCACACAGTCACCATTGATG
This sequence comes from Erpetoichthys calabaricus, assembly GCF_900747795.2. Taxonomy (NCBI): domain Eukaryota; kingdom Metazoa; phylum Chordata; class Cladistia; order Polypteriformes; family Polypteridae; genus Erpetoichthys; species Erpetoichthys calabaricus. The sequence goes on from NC_041397.2 coordinate 316,336,810, forward strand.
ATCATGGGGTCTATGAGGGGTCTGGGCCTCCTAAAATCCACCACCAGCTCCTTGGTTTTGCTGGTGTTCAGTTGTAGGTGGTTTGAGTCGCACCATTTAACAAAGTCATTGATCAGGTCCCTGTACTCATCCTCCAGCCCACTCCTGATGCAGCCCACGATAGCAATGTCATCAGCGAACTTTTGCACGTGGCAGGACTCCGAGTTGTATTGGAAGTTCGATGTATATAGGCTGAACAGGACCGGAGAAAGTACAGTCCCCTGCGGCGCTCCTGTGCTGCTGACCACAATGTCAGACCTGCAGTTCCCAAGACGCACATACTGAGGTCTGTCTTTAAGATAGTCCACGATCCATGCCACCAGGTATGAATCTAATCCCATTTCTGTCAGCTTGTCCCTAAGGAGCAGAGGTTGGATTGTGTTAATTGTGTAGCACCTGTCTGGTAGAACTGGTTGATCAGACACCTGACTAGAATCCTACAAAATCCCTGACTTTGTGCAAGTGGACCTGTAAGAATTGATGCTGGTTTGAAGGCAAAAGGTAGTAACACCAAATATTGATTTGATTTAGATTTTTCTTTTGTTCGCTCACTTTGCATTTTGTAAACTGATAACAATCAACAATCATTTATATTTCTGAAAGAAATCATTCTTTGTTTACAGCATTTTTTCACTCCTGCCTAAAACTTTTGCACAGTACTGTATGTATATACAGTGTATGTATGTATGTATATACTGTATATATATAATTAACCTACTGGTGTGTGTGCCAGGGGTCTTGTAGTGTTTACTAGAACACATAGTTGTGTTATGCTAAATATATAAACATTTTCCTTTACAATATTTCAAAATATTTATTTTCACCTACTTCAAATTAATTAAATGTCAGCATCAACTAGAATATATTACTTCCCAAATTTTATAAATACATACAAACACAAGGCTGAGCACTATTATTTATTCATTCTTATTCTGCTTATTTATTTTTATTGTACCTCTCTTGATTATATGTGCAGCCATCTGAGAGCTTGGTAAGTAAGTAAGTGAACTGCATTATTACTTTTTGTAACCCTGATTCAATTGAATGGGAAGGCAGTTTGTTTAAGTGTGATTTTTAACTATGCTTGTTGTTCATGTGTTCCTTTCACAAATCAATCTTTCATTAAATGGTTTTGTTTAATCAAAACGAAAACTAAACAACTACACGTGCAATTCAGGATTCACAGACCCGTTCATTGATGAGAAAGCTTTTTTTGTTTTTATGAGATATTATTTTCCTTTTAACAATGTGCCGCGAGCGAGATTCAAACCCTAATCATTGTGGTAATTTGTAGTAGATCATCTCTAAAAAAATAGCAGCTATACCTGAACTCATGGACACAATTCTGGTGCCAGTCAATGTGAGATACTGCGCATGCCCGTATCTCAAAGTGACTGAGAGCAACTCCTCGTGTGTGTGTCTCTCTCTCTCTCTCTCTCTCTCTCTATCTCTCAGCAGACCCGACTGCTGACGAAACTCAGCTGCGTGTCCCCGCATATCAAGCCGAGATGAAAACTTTATAGGCGCACACACAAAACATGGAAAAAGATGAGAAGATGAGAAAGATTTGTAACAAGATCAGAATAAAATTTATGAAACTTTGGATGGTTTAAAAGCTGAACCGACTACTAAAACGGACGACAAAAAAAATTGAAAATAGCGTGCAGATTACCAACAGAAAAGTCAAAGGCATATAGTTAAAAACTCAGTATGCTAGAGACAGAGAACGAAAGTTTAAAAATAAAATTTCAATCCGTCACCGAGGAACGAGATAAGAAACCATAACCTATTATGTTTGCGAAACAGGTTAATTGCTACGATTAATGAAAAGTTCTGTTTAGAAAAGGAGAATGAAAGGAAGAAAATGGTAAGAGAGAAGTTATCCTCTGAAACGACTGAAAGTGGAGGTCGCTCTGCATCAACGTGAGCTCACATTGCACTGAGCTCATTCCTGTACAAGAGGATAAAGATGAACTGCATGAAATGGCTCATCCAAAACTCGAGCTTTACAAAATGGAAACCTATACCGTGTCCTCACAGATAATGCTGCATGAAAGACCTCAAAGCAACTGCCTTTGCCAATTAAGAAAATGTTGACTTAAAAGAGTAAGAGCAATCGGATTAAATTCTTCAAAGAACCACGCAAGTTAAAATGAGTGCAGCACTAGCGAATATTTAAGAAATATTCAGCAAAGCCTAGAATATGTGCCCGACTGCTAATCTCCACAACAATGGAAAGAAATCAAAAGGCAAAGGAGTGATCAGGCCTCCGCGAACGTGGAAAGAGTGTGATAAATCACAAAGCCAGTCTTTAAAAATGAACAGTAAAGAAAGTTCCAAAAATCAGAAAACTTTTAACGTTGTAAAACTGCTTGGTGCCATTTAAAAATAATTAAGGGGCTTAATTCATGTCTGAACGAAAGTTAGAAGGCAAATAAGCCAGCTAAGGCTACTGGGCCCAACCCCATGAGGCGTGAGCGAGGGGCAGTTTCTGCCTACTTACTCTCAGGAGTGAATAGCCAGAAGCCGGTGGGAGTGTTGAAATGAAACATTTGTCTCAACACAAACAAGTAAGTCAGACCCTGACAGTTGTCTAGTTTCTGTGCAGAAAGAAAATTATGTAATGGCAAAGATTTAACAATTCTTCTCCAGTTGGTATATGCAGGATCTGATCTAACTGTAAGTGGCTCTTCTGGATAAATAGCTCTGAACTTGAGTGTTGTTCCACAATAAAGGCATTACCTTTCTATGGTCTTGAATTCATAAGAATTGAATAAGCCAGTGGTGAATCCTTCCACAGGAAACAAAATGGCTTTACAGTAAGCTATAATTTTATCTGTGGACTGAGCACCCACCTGCCAAAAGGACACAACTTCAACCACAAGCGCAATTTGAGTGAACCCAAATGTGAGCAAGTGAGGCCTTTCTGTGAGAGTATGTTTGATCAAAGGTCACCACTTACTGGTGAAAAGCTGGGGACACATAGTGTTGCGAATCTGACATATATTCTCTTCTATTCACATTCCTCAGGTAAGGTAGTGGAAACAAACTTATGGCTACATGGCACATAAGACTGTGTACTATGCAAAATATACTACTAAGCACAGTACACTATGAAGTACTTGGTGCTTTAAGAGGCCTTAGACATTCCTTGTGTTATCTTTGATGAGGCAAGAAACACTGAAGGTTTAAGCACCCTGAGATAACCTTCGTGTACAGAACACTCCAGGTAAACTTCCTGATGGCAAAGAAAAGGAAAGTAAGAGTTCTTGTAAATGGGTAATAGAGAAGACAAGCTGGATGATAGTCTGTGGGGTGTGGATCCTTTCTTGTGTCACCTTATGAGTAGAGCCCTTAAGGACTTCAAGTCTCTACATCTTCAGATATTAGTGAAGCTATATAATGTCACACTAATACACACACAGCCTTACATATCAGACACCACTGAAGTGACTGACGTCAGAAGTTTAAGCACCAAATGGCAGGGGGTAGTTAGAGAAATGCATCAACTCAGCAATGCAGTATGAATAGTTGAATACTGTCATGTACCACTGCAACTTGTGGAGTAACGTGACAGATTGCAAACAATTGTGATATGCTGGCTTAGAATCCAAAGAAGTGAGATTTAAAGTTTATGGCATAACAGGTGTACAATAACTAACATCCACCTTGTGGACACTAATGGTATAATTCCTCATGACAATTTGTGTTTCAAAGTATGACCTGCCTCAGCGAACGTCAACTTCCAAAGAGGGGGATACGTTAGACAAAGTTGTCATTGCCCATTCTGCTAGGGTTTCATGGCACACCAGGCCTGTTAAGAAAGCAGATTTACCAGGCATCCAGCTGTACAAAACCCCCACTTGTATTCCAAACTAAGTGACTTAACTCCAGATTGCAGCAGGATCTGCCTGGACTTCATCTGATAACAAAGGTGTAAATCAGAGTGGCACTGACATCTCTCCAGACCTGTTGAGGTGTAAAATGGACCCAAGAAAGAACAAAGACCTGTCACACTTCCCTAGTACATATCCTGTACCACTCTTACATACTTCTCTGCTACTCCCGACTTCCTCATACAATACCACAGCTCCTCTCGAGGCACCCTGTCATATGCTTTCTCCAGGTCCACAAAGACGCACTGCAACTCCTTCTGGCCTTCTCTATCCTTCTCCATCAACACCCTCAGAGCAAACATCACATCTGTGGTGCTCTTTCTTGGCATGAAACCAAACTGCTGCTCACTAATCATCACCTCACTTCTTAACTGAGCTTCCACTACTCTTTCCCATAACTTCATGCTGTGGCTCATCAATTGTATCCCCCTGTAGTTACTGCAGTCCTGCACATCCCCCTTGTTCTTAAATATTGGTAACAGTACACGTTCTCTCCACTCCTCAGGCATCCTCTCACTTTTCAAGATTCCATTAAACAATCTGGTTAAAAACTCCACTGCCATCTCTCCTAAACACTTCCATGCTTCCATCGGTATGTCATCTGGTCCAACGGCTTTTCCATTCTTCATCCTCTTCATAGCTGTCCTTACTTCCTCCTTGGTAATCCGTTGCACTTCCCGATTCACTATGTCCACATCATCCAACCTCTTTTTTCTCTTGTTCTCTTCATTCATCAGCCCCTCAAACTTCTCTTTCCATCTTCTCACCACACTCTCCTCGCTTGTGAGTATGTTTCCATCTTTATCCTTTATCACCCCAACCTGCTGCACATCTTTCCCAGCTCGGCCCCTCTGTCTCACCCACCGGTCCTTTTCTCCCTCCTTAGTGTCCAACCTCTCATACAACTCATCATACGCCTTTTCTTTAGCCATTGCCACCTCTCTCTTCACCTTGCACCTTACCTCCTTGTACTCTTGTCTACTTTCTGCATCTCTCTGACTATCCCACTCTCCTTCTTTGTCAACCTCTCCCCCTATATACTCTCCTGTACTTCCCCATTCCATCACCAGCTTTCCTTTTCCTCCTTCCTCTGTCCAGATGTCACACCAAGCACCCTTCTAGCTGTCACCCTTGCTACATCTGCTGTAGTTTCCCAGCTGTCTTGTAATTCTTCACTATCACCCAGTGCCTGTCTCACCTCCTCCCTAAACTTAACCTTGCAGTCTTCCTTTTTCAACTTCCACCATTTGATCCTTGGCTTTGCCCTCACTCTCTTCCTCTTCTTGATCTCCAACGTCATCCTACAGACCACCATCCTATGCTGCTTAACTACATATTCCCCTGCCACCACTTTGCAGTCTTTAATCTCCTTCAGATTGACTCTTCTGCATGGGATGTAACTACCTGTGTGCATCTTCCTCCACTCTTGTATGTCACGCTATGTCCCTCCCTCTTTTTAAAATTTGTTCTCACCACAGCCATGTCCATGGGACAGGCATGAAGAAACACAATGGTTTGTGCATCCACAGAGCTGGGTTTGCAACTCTCTCTCTTTCTGAAATATTTGCTGGACACTCAATGAACTCCCTGGAGATTCTCAGGATGAAGGAATACGCAAAACAGCCCTCTGAAACCTAAAAAGTTATGAGTCACTCCATCACTTGGAGAGCTGAACCCGGCAAACCTTCTCTTTGCTAACCAAACAGCTGAAATCCAGTTTGCCAAGCTGAACAGTGAGCCAGTCTAAAGGGCAAGAAGCAGCCACGACTGCACGAAGAGAACTTCAGCATCTACACTCGCTTTCCTAATATGTAGATATAGCTAACATAGCTTATCAGGAACACCAAAAAAACTACTCCAGGGCAGTGACCACTGCCAGATCTCAATACTATTCAAATTTAATCGACAACAGTCCTGGAAATTCCAAACAACTTTTTTCCGTGATAAACCATTTACTGGGGCGGCACGGTGGCGCAGTGGGTAACGCTGCTGCCTCGCAGTTGGGACACCTGGGGACCTGGGTTCACTTCCCGGGTCCTCCCTGCGTGGAGTTTGCATGTTCTCCCCGTGTCTGCGTGGGTTTCCTCCGGGCGCTCCGGTTTCCTCCCACAGTCCAAAGACATGCAGGTTAGGTGGATTGGCGATTCTAAATTGGCCCTAGTGTGTGCTTGGTGTGTGGGTGTGTTTGTGTGTGTCCTGCGGTGGGTTGGCACCCTGCCCAGGATTGTTTCCTGCCTTGTGCCCTGTGTTGGCTGGGATTGGCTCCAGCAGACCCCCGTGACCCTGTGTTCGGATTCAGCGGGTTGGAAAATGGATGGATGGATGGATGGATAAACCATTTACTCAGTCCTCACGCCTATGCCTGTAATAATTTCACAGAGGTGCAGTGCAATAATTTTATTGAATATTTCACCTCTAAAGTGGACAGCATCCGCTCCTCATTGTCTGCCTCCAGCCTTCCATCGCTGGATGTTTTTACATCAAAGCCAATGGGCTGCCTTTCCCAGTTCCTCTGTACCACAATTAAAGAAGTTGAGGACATCATACAGAGGATGCGACCTTCAACATGTTCATTGGACCCTTTTCCTACTCCTCTGATAAAAGCTAATGTATCAGATATAAGCCCTCTTATTGCTGACATCATCAATCACTCTCTCCAGAGCGGCTTAGTCCCACTGGCCTTGAAAACCGCAAAAATTACACCTCATTTAAAAAAATCATCTTTGGATCCTGAAGTGATAGAAACTATTGTCCGATCTCCAACCTTCCATTTTTGTCTAAGGTTTTGGAAAAGATTGTTTTGGTTCAGCTTCAGGATCACCTCAAAAAATTCAATCTGTTTGAAAAATCTCAGTCTGGTTTCCGAACTTCTCACAGCACAGAGACAGCCCTGGTCAGAGTCACCAATGACCTCCTGATGGCTGCTGACCAGGGCTCTCCATCACTCCTTATCCTCCTGGACCTTACAGCTGCATTTGATACGATAGATCATAATATTCTCCTTCATCATCTTCACTATACAAATTGGACTTTCTGGCTTTGCTTTCGAGTGGTTCAAGTCCTATCTTACAGATAGGGCTGAGTATGTGGCCTTAGGGGATGCTAAATCTCATATCCACACTGTCACCTGTGGAGTCCCACAAGGATCAGTCCTTGGGCCGACCCTCTTTAATATCTATATACTACCCCTGGGTCACATCATCCACAAGCATGGAGTTTCATTCCATTGCTATGCCAATGATACACAGCTCTATGTGAGACTGGATTTGACTTCTCTTACACCTCCATCAACTTTTTCCTCTTGCTTGGATGAGATTGAGGCCTGGATGTCCAAGAACTTCCTCAAGCTGAACAGCACCAAAACTGAAGCTCTTTTAATTGGCACCCCCCATTACCTTCATTCCTCTGTAAATTGTATTTCCTTTTCTGACCGTACCATTACCCTCTACCCTTCTGTTACAAATCTGGGTGTCAAGTTAAACTCCCATCTGTCATTTGATATACATATCCATCACCTTTGTAAAATTGCATTCCTTCAAGTCCGAAACATAGCCAAACTCCGTCCCTACCTCTCCCTCTGTGATGCTGAAAAGCTGGTTCATGCCTTTGTCTCATCCAGACTAGATTATTGTAATGCACTCCTCATTGGGATACCCAACACGAGCCTTCAAAAGCTCCAACAAATTCAAAATAGTGCTGCAAGAATCCTGATGAGGGTGCGGAAATATGAACATATCTCACCAATCCTTCGGTCACTTCATTGGCTCCTTATCCATTTCCATATTGAATACAAAGTCTGTTTGTTTACTCACCAGTGTATCCATGGAAATGCTCCACAATATCTTAAAGAACTCCTTATATTACAATCCACTATAAGAAACCTCCGTTTTACAAATACCCACCGCCTTTGCCCCCCTGTGACCAAACTTCATACAATGGGTGACCGAGCCTTTGCAGCCGCTGCTCCATGAGTCTGGAATGCCCTACCAGAGAGCCTGAGAACACAGCAGACGGTGGGTTGTTTTAAAAAACAGCTAAGGACTTTTCTATTTAGGAAAGCATATTAACAAGAATGCTATAATTATTGTTGTTTTACTCTGTGTTTTTATCTTGCCTTGCCTTTGTTTAATCTTTTTATGTTGCACTTTGAGATTTACTGCTAATGTAAAATGCCCCTATAAATAAAATGCATTATTATTATTATTATGTAGATGGCACAGCAAAGTGCTTAACAGAAGAAGGTGAGCGAAAGAAGCACAGCAATGACAAGGTCCATGCAACATGGAGAAAGAGTGCACTCCAACACATTAAGAATCCTCCACTTGAGCCTTGAGCAACAACAAAGCAACAACTCCTTACAACATCAGACATCATTCATAAATACTTGGTATTGTTAAACTATTTATGTGTGTGTGCCAAGATAAATTAACACTCTAAATACCAATAAACAGACAGGCACTCTGTGTTATATGTTTGTCTGGCTGGGTCTAGTCTTATAAATCAATATATACATAGTTATCATACTTCCATAATCCTTGTGTTTATCAACAAATTGTATTAATCTGTTTCTTAAAAAGATTGGCCTTTAGAATTATATCAACATAACTGAAGCCTGAGAGCCCCTCCTACAACAGAGAAAGGTAAAATAAATAAAGCAGAAGCCTTGCCAAATTATTGGATGAACCTCTTATTATTATAGCATCTTCGTAGGTTGTCGTCTTATTAATTATTAAATATCAAATTCCCACAACATGTAATGAAACAGATTATCTTATTGTATCAACCTATTATTCTCCTAACACTGAAGTATTCAAATTGAATAATACTACTGCAGATGTGATAAAATGCATGAAGTCCATATTCTCAAGACATGCAATACCAAATGAGGTATTTAGTGATAATGGACCACAGTTTGCTAATAAGAAGTTCAAAACATTCTGAAAAGATTGGGCCATCCTCTTTAATAAAACCCCTGTGTGCGTCCAGTGTCAGTGCGTGTGTGTCTTCTGGTGAAGTGCGCATGCGCGGGGCACGGTGCGCTGTTTCAAAAGCCACCTGACGCGTCACACAAGACAGAGAGGGCGGGACCTATAAAATATCGCGCAGCAGATCCAATCGGATTTCGGTAAATAAGGTAAGACCTAAAACAGAAAACACGAAAAATCCAATCGGTTACTGAGACGCAGAGACCAGCTTCCCCATTGTTGTGCAAGTGTTCACTCCGAGGAGGTCAGATTTGCGATTAAGAAAGCTTGGCCCAGTAAAGTGTAAAGTAAAAGTAGATTTATTTTCGCGCACATTACATCAGTTGCTGGGGAGAATCTGCTGATTGCCCACTGTTGTGACAGAAAATTAAACGCATATTACGGACAGCAAAGCCAGTATTACTGTCAGAGAAAATTACAGGCATTTTACGGAAAAAATTTAATGGGGTAAAAGGTCCCTTGTCATTTAATATAGACTGTTCCTACTAATGTTTATGGACTACTGTTCTAGTGCCCGTTATTGTAACAGGCTTAATATCTAGTTATTCATAATACTTCTAGCCCTCGTGTCCCTCAGTCAAATAGAGTGGTTGAGAAGTCAGTACAAATAGTGAAGCATCTGATGCAGAAGGCCAAAAATATTGGATGTGATTTCTAGAAGAGTCTTCTTGCATATTGTACAACACCCCTAGAGTGTGGCTTTTCTCCAGCACAGCTATGCACGGGCAGGAGATTAACAACAAATTTACCCATCAATGAGAACCTGCTAAGAATAAAAGAAGGGGAGAAGATGAAGAAGTACAACGAACAACAGAAAGAAAACAAAACTTCTACTTCGATAGTGGTACACATGAACTCTGCCCTGGTGATATTGTAAAGTGCAAGAATAAATACAGCACATGGACACAAACATGAACAGTATTAGAACAGTCACAGTCCTACATCATAAAACATACAGACATGCTGAGAAGAAACCTTTGGGACATTAACAGACCAGTGATCTCTAATCAGAACACAAACACAAGTGAAACAAATGCTGACAAGAAGACAAATATAAATCAGAAAAGAACATCTCAGCTGCAAGCACAAATAACCAGAAGATCATCATGTCAAGTAAAATGACTTATTGAGACATGGTGAAGATTAAGATCACATTAATAACTGAGAAATGCTAAATTCTTGAAACAACTGTTCTCTTTATAAATAGTTTAAATGTTGGATTTAGATAGACAGATATTGTCTGTCACTTTTACAAAGGAACAACAAAATTGAAGGTGCAGTCAACTCAGTGTGAGGCATAAGAGTTAAAAAGACAAGAAGAGAGAAAATAACAAACCGAATAGTAATAAAAGTACTTTACAAAATATACAAATTGCACTGGTTGACTTAAGGTCTATATTGCACATTGGGAGAATGATATGGAGCAGTTTTATTTGAGTTCAGGGTCATGATTGCTTTTGGATAAAAGCTGTTTTTAAGGCGGTTTCTCCTGGTTTTCATTGCTCTGTATTTCTTGCCCAATGGTAAAAGCGGGAAGAGGCAACGACCGGGATGTGATGAATCCTGTGAAATGTCTATTGCTTTTTTGTGGCATCGGGAGGTGTTGATTTGTGGGGAGGGGTACAACCAATTGTTCTCTCCACTGTCCTGATGACCCTGTGCAAGGCTTTCCTTTCTGAAATGCTTGGAATGTCACAGATAGTTCAAAATGTTTGTTTCTCAAAACAGCATTTGAAATGTGTAACATTATGTCATGTCATTGTCCAACCCGATATCCTAACATAGGGTCATGGGGGTCTGCTGGAGCCAATCCCAGCCAACACAGGGTGCAAGGCAGGAACAAACCCCGGGCAGGGCGCCAGCCCACCGCAGGGCACACACACACACTCACCAAGCACACACTTGGACAATTTAGAATCACCAATGCACCTAACCTGCATGTCTTTGGACTGTGGCAGGAAACCGGAGCACCAACAGGAAACCTATGCAGACATGGGGAGAACATGCAAACTCCTGTGTAACACTAAGAAGCTTAAAAATAATGCCTTACTTTTCTTTAAGTGGGGAAGATGTAATGATAATTAGTAAGGTCTATTAATGAACATGTACAATATGATTAGTAATGTGTTAAAGCGAAGCCTGCAAACCATGAGGTCTGATTTAGTGGGGGCTGGCCAAGCAGCCTCATGGTCTTGGAAACCCTGCAATTTTTTTTTTTTGTCCTCCCAGCCAATGCACCTTACTTTATTCTTTGTTATTTAGTATTGCTTAATCTTATTTTTAATAAACTTCACTTCATCTTGTAAAGCACTTTGAGCTACATCCTTTATATGAAAATAAATGTTGTTGGTGGTGATGTGTGATGTACAAACGCCGACGAGAGCGACGTTTGGGGGTGGCAAGTGGGGCGACTGCCCCAGGCACCACGCATGTCCCGCTCGAGCGGATTTGTTAAATTCTTCAGGTATATTTTGATAACGTCCGCGTGTTATCTTGTAAAAAATTAGCTGAATTCTGTAATGAGAAAATTTATTTTTATTAAATTCACGCACACGTTTATACTGTCCACACATACTGGTAACAACGTTTGACCTAACCGGTCTCGCGTGGGGTTGGTCAGCTCTAGCCCCCCTCCCCCGCACACCGCTAAGGCCGCCTCTGGGTCACGTTAATGTGAGAGAGACCAGGGGGCTTGTTCAGCAATCGGACGCCACTTGAGACCGGCTTCCCCTCGCCCAAACACTAACCTTAAGGTCAATAAAATAGGTCCCTGATGTTAAGTCATTATTTTACAGCTAAAATGATAACAAAAATGTGAAACCTACTTATATACCTAATCTAAATTATTGTGATAACAACCAAGTGGCGTCCGCTTTCTGAACAAGAGCCGAGATCAGTAGTATTTGACTACAAAAATCTTGTGTACAAGTTAATGCTTCCAAGCGCTGTTTATTAAAAAAGTTACAATCTCTTTCAATCCTGTGTAATAATTAAAATTACGAACCGAATAATATCACCACAGTTTAGTTCTGTAGCAAAGGGTGCTCTAGATGTCCTCGACTCCGTTATCTGGCTTATGTATCTGTAAAACTGTTAACTGCTGCTGTGGCTGTGAATTATTACGCATGGTCCCTTTGACTCAGAAAGGAAACAGCGTCCGGAATACGGTCATTTGTAGTTGCGAAATGCCTGTCTGACCGTTACATTTGTGGACATGGAGTACCATAAAACATAACACCCACCTCTTACCTCTTTCCGCTGATGATCACATCCGGACACAACCCTTTCCTCTGCTCGTTCCTTTTTCATTCTCCTCCAAAGACGTGTGTCCGCCCCATGCAAGACTGACCCCCCTTCTCACTGCACCACCAGTGTAATGCGATGGGTGTCACGTGACTGTCGTTAAGGGCATTTCGCCACGAAACTTTCGTGATGTTGGGATTATATGACTGACCTTATACGTACTGTGGTCTACAATTATACTCTGGTGCAGATATTTAATGTATTGTTTGTATTGCATACTTTAGTTGGACTGTAGTTTGATACGACACGCACACACTTGAGCGCGTTAGCTACTGTAATCCGCTGTGGTGTGTTACAAGCCGCTATTTCTAGATATTACAAAGGGCTACACGGGCCGTCAATATGCTTTGATGACTCGTCGTATTACTTTTCGTGTTCTTTTGGAAACGAAACCAGGCTAACAATGAGTGTGTAACAAAGAATCATCAACTCCTTTTTGACGAACTACCTAAAAAGACCGAGAAACACACAAAACTCAATTTTTTCATCGAAACTAATTCTCCACTTCAAGAACTGATTTTGTTTGTTCCTGTTATTTTTAATGAGCATCTGAAATGCGCCATGTTTTAATTGCCGCTTACCCCGGAAAAGACAGCGGACTACTCCTTGACTGTTCAAAATGCGAGCAAGGCAAGTACTTTTTTTGTACTGTATTGTACTAATACGGCAGTATGCTTTTTATTTTATTAACTGTAAAAGCTTGAAAACAAAGCAAAACTAAACTGTTTTATGTAAATTTCGATAACTGAGCTGTGCCACAAACCCACCCTCCTGTTGTGACTCGCTTGCTGACTGGGATAAATTAAAATGTTAACAAATTGTTTTTAAGTACTTCGGTTGCTTTTTATCTGATTACATTATTATATAAAGGAGTTGTGAATGCTACAAATTAAACTGGTACTTTTGAATCAATTTTCTGAAGTCTTTATTTTCACAGCGCTTGTAATATTTATTCATCTTGGTGTAATAATATGTTCCCAGAAAAAAGTTAGAAAATAAATTTTCAGAAATTCTAAGAATTGCAGATACGTAGTTATGACCACTTACCATATGCTAACATTTAAAGAATACAAATGGCTGCATTAAAGACAAGTAGGAAGACCGCATATATAAAGATCTATTTTAATAAATGTGATCATTGCGGTAGTGGATTGATATCGAATTCTTTTTTCGTTTCCGTCAAACATTTTAGGTGTTCTTTATTTACTTAAGGGTGCTGAATCCAAATATGACAACCGAACTGATTCGGGCTTTGAGAGATAAATGATTTAAAATAAATAAATAAATAAAAACACTTTAGACCAAAAAATTACCTATTTTAAAATTTATTATTTAGACTTGAAAAAATATAAATGTCACATGTTTTAAATATTTTATTACTTATTAAAATTACAGTACTCATTTGGTAATGTTTCCATCCATCCATTATCTAACCCGCTATATCCTAACACAGGGTCACGGGGGTCTGCTGGAGCCAATCCCAGCCAACACAGGGCGCAAGGCAGGAACAAATCCTGGGCAGAGCGCCAGCCCGCCGCAGTTTGGTAGTGTGTTCCTCTTCCAATACTGTCAGTGCCTAACATATCTCACTCCAATTGTCTCGGTGAACAGCAACAACATCAAAGACAACATTTATTCCCATAGTACGTTTTCATATAAAGAATGTTGCTAAAAAAATGCTTTACTAGATATCAAGGAATTACTCGTAAGAAAAAGAAATAAATTAGAATTAGATAAGAATAATATTGAAAAATAAATAAATAAATAGCCATACGAGCTTAAATAACAGACAGTAGATAGATAGATAGATAGATAGATAGATAGATAGATAGATAGATAGATAGATAGATAGATAGATAGATAGATAGATAGATAGATAGATAGATAGATAGATAGATACTTATTAATAGGTCCTTATATATAATGTCATATTGTAAGTCTCTTTGTAACAACCGGTAGAACACAATTAAAAAAAATAAATAAATAAAAATGAAATATAAAAGCACTAAATTGGTGAGTAAGTAAAAAACAAGACCTGCAGGATACAGCTGGGGCACCTGACTTCATCACATGACTTTCATCTCGCTGCAAAACAGAAGAAATGGAAAAGAAAGCAGAGAACTGTAGAGATTAGTAAAGACTCCAATTCCTTCAATTATGATACTTTTATGGCTATACAGTGTATTAAGAGTACAACTAAAATGTCTTTAATGAGAAATTGACTAAATGAGATACCAGATTCCAGCGTCACTACACAAACTAAATATAGCCTTGACAGAGCTGGTCTCAACTTGCACATACCACTTCAGTCAATTTAAAATGATAACAAAAAAGGAAGTCAGAACTTTAATTTGTAAATTGAAACCTACTACTTGTGCTTTTGAACAGACCCAAGGAAACACTAGTGAAAAAACTGAATTCATGTTCAGTCATCATTCATTCTTAGTCTTCTCACTAGTTCATTACTGAGTGGTGCAGTTCCTAATGCACTAAAAATGTCAGGTATCAGTCCATTATTTAGAAGCTACAGCTAGACCCACATACACTTTAAAATGACAGACCTACTTCATATTTACCTCAAAAATACTTGTCAAAGTAGTCACCTTGCACGTCACAATTTATTTGTGAAATTCCAGTCACAATATAGAAATGGCACATAACACGTGTTGTAAAGGACATTCTGATATCCTATGACGAAGGAAATTCCACCGTAATTATGTTACATTTAAGCACAGCATTTGACACCAAATCGGTTCCAGTATGTACAGAAATATGCTGATTGGACTCATTTGGATTGGACTGATTATTATACTCAGAAGTTAAATGTGTCCTGCAGGGTTCAGTACTCAGACCTTTACTGTTTCCACTTAACAAGCTTCCATTTGGAACTATTATTAGATAACATTTCAATAATTTCCACTTGTTTACAGACAATACCCAGCTGGGCCTTTGTTTTAGACCAAATTATGTTTCTCCAATGGTATCCTTAATTATCCTCCATGGGAATGAAGGGTCTGGAGAAACTGGTCATGAAGCACATTCACCACAACATTCCTGCTACCCTGTATCAATCCATACTAGTTTACATACCAGTTTTCTATACTCACAAACATCTATGAAAAGCATGGAAGTATCTGTTGTATTTAAAATATGTTACCTAGCAATATTGTGAACTTTTTCAGTGATCACTTTTTCATCTTTTGTCTGTCTCCTTTAACAGACATCTACATATAACCCTTTTATTGGCGCTGAACATAATGCAAGGTAAGAATTTTATCCTTTACTGAAGAAGTCCTAATTGCAGAAGCTTGGTAAAAAATCAATATGATGTTAAATTAAGCTGCATTTAACTTCTTTTGCATGTTCTAATGAGAGTTGAAATCAGACCTATCTTTAGAAACAGTCTCATGCTTCTGAAGAATTCCCAAGTGCTGCCATATCCTTTGAGAAATACAGTATCATTATTATCATCATGTCTGGAATGGATGTTGCAGGTTTTTGCATGTAACTCACTCTTTTTTCCTTGTGTAAACTTGCAGAGTCTGAAGAATACTTAAACGGTATAGGTTTAAACAAGGGCGCTTTGCCCCCTGCTTGCTTCGCTCGCCTACCCCCGGCGTTTTGAACCCGTGCCCGCTGGGCAGCCACGTGTGAGGATGACACACGTTTAATACGGAGCGTTCGCCCATGTCACTCTGTGGCACCCCACTGTTAATACGGAGCTCCGTCCGTACTATTATGCGGTGCATTGTGGAATACTGCGGACCCCGTAGTGTTTCCCGTTTCAGTTTGTATCTCAGTCATTCGAGCTTTTGTTTTTGAAGGTTTTGAATTCCGGTCTTCATTATCTGTAACCTGCTGTTCATGTGTTTGGCCCCCTCGTTTAACCTGTTTATGACATTTTACTTTGCTTTCTACTCTGTCTTTCATTTCTGATCTCGCTTTATTCTGCTTTTGTTTCAATGACACCTGGTCCGTGGTGAATATATTTTCCCTTTTTCGAGTAATAATTTTCATTTGTTTGCGATACTGTGATGTTTATTGTACTGTTAATAATGCATCACTGTAATGTGATTCACCTATGCACTGCGGACTCTGTAGTGTTTCCCGTTTCACTTCGTATCTCGTTTAGTCAAGATCTTTCCTTTTGGAGCAGTGCCTGCCTGGTCTGCGGCATTTCAGACGCACGTTGTAGGTGCCTGCGTTCATTAATTATATCCAGGCAGGTGCGTGTTTGTATCTCGGTCACTCGAGCTGTGTCGTGTTGAATCCGTGCCTGCTTTGCCTACGCAGTTTGAGACGCGCGTTGTAGGCGTCCACGTTCATTAGATCTGTCCACGCGGGCTCGGTGTTGAAGCTGTGTTAGTTGTTGAGCTGTTTGGTTTTGGAGCCGAGACAGTTTTGCTTCCGCGGTTTCAGACGCGTGTCCGTACCATCTCTGGTTTGATGTATGAACCTTTCAGGACTCCATAGTGTGTCCCGTTTCACTCTGGGGCAGGGCGTTGACTCCTCTTGTTTTATTATGTCTCCTCCTGCACCTTCACTACACATTAGTGCCACTCACAATATGGCGGCGACGCCTGCGCCTTCCGTATTATGTCGGTTTTCACCATGCTGTGTACGCGCCTTTGTCTTTTGTACTTTACCACACCTTCCAACGCACGATGTAGGCGTCTGCACCTTCCGGGTCTGCCTCCGCTGTGTGGTGTGGACGTTTAACTGTTGTTGTTTCTGCCTTTATATTCTGTATCTCGGTGTGCATGTGTTTCGTGCCTAGGTTTTTTGAAGCTGTTGCATTCCAGTTTTCATCATCTGTAACCCGCTCTCAATGTGTTCGTCCCCGTTCTTTAATCCCTTTATAAAGTTTTACTTTGTTTCCTACTCTGTGTTTTATTTCTGACCTCGCTTTATCCTGCTTGCGGCATGTCAGACGGTTCGTAGTCTCTCGTTTTACTCTGGGGAGGGGGGCTTTGTTGTGTAACCTGCTCTCCATGTGTTTGTCCCTGTTCTTTAACCTCTTTATGACGTTTTACTTTGTTTCCTACTCTGACGGTTCGTAGTCTCTCCCGTTTCACTCGGGGTTGGGTTTGTGTGGCACTTGCGCACTATGTCTTTTGCGTCCACAGGCAGGTCCCTGCGTCTATATCCGGTTTACTATTCTCGTTTAGTAATATGGATGTTTGGGTCCCCAGCAAGATCCCTGTTCAATCACAATGATGCTAATTTTAAACTTATAAATGCAAAGGAAGTTAACATAATCATTCACTGATCATTAGCAATCTTGGTTAGGGTGCTCCTATAAGCAGTCTGGCCCCAACAGTCATGGTCTCTGGAATAAATGTCAGCTTTAATGTGTGTTATTTGTTTTGTAGAAGGGTGACCAGAGGGGGGCATCCAGGGCAGACTTAAGGTATCATTAGTAGTCTTTGTAGGGATCCTCCTCTATTCCAGGGTTGGAAGAGGAAAATAGGTTAGTAATTATGTCTCACCTATATTATTTCCCCAGTTAACTTCATCAGCAGAGCTTCCAACACATTGCTATAATGCACATGCATGGATGAAAACAGTAGGCCTCAAAGTTTCTTTGAACTTGACCCTACCATGCTTCTTGTGTCAAATGGCCAACTGAATGTCATTATCAAGAAAAGATAGCTTAGCTATTTGCTAAACAAACTGACTTGATGGACTGAATGGTCTCCTCGTGTTTGTCAAATTTCTTATGTTCTTATCCAAAGGCATTTCACAATTTTTACTTTTTCTCTTTTATTCAAATTCTGTTCTAATAGGAGTTAATTTGTATCAGACTCTTGTAGTGTTCTAGCTTTCCAATGTCAATATCCAGTATTGTGCTGTGAGCATAAAGTCTTAATTCTTCAAACCACAGGTAAACCAAAAAACTTCTCTTGCTGATGTGAAGGATTGGATCTACATGAATAGAGACTGATATTTTGACAATGATAATCTTTGGAGAAATGCACAAACATTTAAATTAAACTGAGTCAAGGAACACAAAACACCTGCATAACTGACCTACAAAGTGGAACTATATTCAAAATTAAAATAAAATTAGAAAAACACTGTATTCAAATATCTACTCTTTTAAATAACATCCTCCAAAATAACATCAAGTCAAGTTTTGAAAGTCCCTAAAGTCCTCCTGTCCACCACACTACTTTGTCCCTTATATCATGTGTCTGTGGTTCTCTGTAAAGAAAAACTTCCTAATGTTTCTGTGAAATTTACCTTAATAATTTTCCAACTGTGTCCCTGTGTTCTTGATGAACTCATTTTAAAGTCACCGTCTCAATCCACTGGACTAATTCCATTCATAAAGTTTAAACACTTCAAATAATGTCTGCTCTTCATCTCCTTTAAAGGCTTAGCTCTTTTAATCTTTCCTCATAACTCATCCTCTGTAACCCTGGAATCAGCCTAGTCGCTCTTCTCTGGACCTGTTCTAGTGCTGCTATGTCCTTTTTGTAGCCTGGAGACCCAAACTGCACACAGCACTCCAGATGAGGCCTCACCAGCGTGTTATAAAAGTTTGAGCAGAACCACCTGTGACTTGTACTGTACACATGAAGGCACAATATAACCTGACATTCTGTTAGTCGTCGTAATGGTTTCTGAAAACTGTCTAGAAGTCAATAGAGTCCACTACGACTCCTAAATCCTTCTCATAAGGTGCACTCTCGATTTGTGTATTCAGACCTCACATTTGTACTTCCTACTTTTAATACCTTACAATTATTTGCTTTAAATTTCGTCTGTCACAAATCTGGTCGTCACCTAATTCTGGTAAGGTTCCTTTCACCATAACCCTATGCAATCTTTGGTTTAGCGAATTCCATACTATGAACTTCATTGTTGACTTTATACTGCACACATGGTCCCGACATTTATGTAGTCAAACTTTCTGGACCTCAACTACAGATAATAAAAGTCTGATAACTTACTCATAGATCATTAGAGATGCCTGAAAGTAACACATTTTGGCCATAAAAAGTGAGTGAAAAATCAGACTTGGACACTATTTGCGACCACAAAACTCTTGAAATCATGCTAAGCAAGTACCAACAGGGCCAGACATGACGACGCTGGATAGCCTTCTTTCTTTGAAGGTCCATGAAGGTTAATTTACCTTAACTCCTTTGGAAAAGAAACTGAAATAATATTCACGACTAATAAATACTTCTTTTCTCAGTTCATTTTGATCTCAACATAGGGAAACACCAGATTAGATCACATCATTTCCATAGTTTAAAAAAGAGCACATTCTGTGAAACAATGATAACAACATAAAAGTGAACAAAGTGAAAGCACACAATTATACCAAAACCTCACACATAGGATTCTGACTTTCGCCAGCTGTTTGGGATGAGGAATCACCTAAATGTAAAAGGGGAACCAGAAATATCTCACCTCATCTCATTTTCTTAATCGATTTCCTGGTGAGGGTCAAAGATGGACTAGACATATCTGTTTTATTAATAGATGGTTCACTTAAAGGGAATCATGATTTTTTTTTTTTATAAATATAATAAATATAATATAAATATTTTACTGAAGCTTTTACAAAAGAATAAATCATTGGAATGCCTCAAGAACAGGCAAAGTAAGAACATGTCAAGAACCTGTTAGTCACTGTACTGTTTTTTTTGTCATTTAAAAAAAAAAAATGTTTTGTTCTATTTATATTTTTTATAATTTGTACTCAAATTGCCAATGAATTGTTTTTTCCATTGGAGGAATTGTTTTGCAATTTTCTTTCAATGGTGCGGCCATATTCTTTATAGCAGCTATCTGCACTGTGGGTCGAATGTTCCTGCTGTGATTGGTTTGTGATGTCATTGCAAAGCTGCAGTAATCTCACCAAATTTCGGATAAAAAATAAGGGAGGACATGTCTAAGATTAGTGATTCTCCATTTCAAACATCTAATAAATGCTAGGAAAAGTGTTCTGTTTGGTAATGATTTTGTATTTGGTTATTATGATAATATTTAGTTCACATCTTATTTTAAGTATGTTACTCTTGACTCCCTTGTTTTATGCTTTGCCTGTCTTTTGAGGTTCCTTTGGGTAATCACTTTTAAAAACAGCATTTATACTCTGCAAGTCAAATATATGTGTGGTTACATGAGCTCAAGTCCAAAAGAAATACTATATCTCAGTTCAGATATTTTAGAACAGAACATTCAGATGTACTTCAGCCCCTGAAAGCATTTTAAGACCCTCATAGAGTTCACTAGTGGTGTTGAAAGAATTCAAACTTATCTATCCATATTACTAAACGAGAATGGTAAACCGGATGGACGCAGGGGCATCTGGCCATGGGCCGTGGACGCAAAAGACGTACTGCGCAGGTGCCCCGCAAATACCCCCCCTCCCTAGAACACCACAACCGGATGGAATGCAACGTGAAATGAGGCGCCGCGCCCATAGCACACAGAAAAAAGGAGTCACACGCCGGCGCCGCACACAGTGCCGCACGAAGCCCATGGCACACGAAACGGGAAACACACAAAGAAGAGGATTGAGACCCACGACACACAAAGCCCCCCTCCAGTAACTGAAATAAGAAATGAGGCCACGCGCCCCTAGAACACCACAAACAAAGGAGTCCCACGCAAGCGCCACATAGCACACGAAACGTACACAAAAAGGACAATTCAGACCCACGAGCACACTAACATAAATAAGAAATGACACACAAAGCCCCATTTCTGAACGAAACGTCCGTATTAAACAGACGTCATCTCAATACATTCACACTATGCAGCATAGGTGGATCTCATTACAATGAGGCACTATTAACCGTTCAACCGCAGAAAAGGCTCCATATTAACAGTGAGTGCAATCCTCCTTATTACTTATCCATATTTCTAACGCTGAAGAACAAACAAGTCATGAATTCACGATCACGGGTACAAAACGATACGGCTCGGGTAACGGGACCAAACACACGAACCCGCATGAAAAAAAACAATACACGTCGGCGCCTACAACACGCTTCTGAAACTCCGGAAGAAAAAATGTCTCGGCTCCAGATGGACAGACACAATGAACGTAGATGCATGCAGCGCGCGTCTCAAAGTGCTGCATCGAAACAAGCACGGGTTCAAAACGAAACACCTCCCGTCTCAGACATACAGAAACGGCAGTGAAGGAACAAAATAAATAAATGCAGACGTCTACAACGCGCATCTGAAATGCCGGAAAACAAGCAGGCAAGGCTCCAAAAAGAGAAAGCTCAACTGACCGACATACAAAAACGGGCAAGGCTCAATACAAACAATGCACACCGTAAACTACAACGGGCTTCTCACACAACACAGACAAATCGATTACAGCTCCAAAACAACACGTCCCAAATAATGGACATACAACGACGCGCCTCTCAAACAGCACAAGCAAAAGATACACGTCACGGACATCAACGACAGACACCTGCTAAACACTTGCGCCAGTTAGCTGACAACGCGTTCAATAATGAGTCCACTATTCAGGAAAATTCATTGGGATTAATGAATGTCATCTGCAATCATTGTCATTCACTTAACTACCATGAAGAAACAACTGGCAATACAAGTAATGAATTTACACGTTGTTGTCAAAAGGATCAAATTAGACTGCCTCCTTTACATTCATATCCTGAATATCTACAGAAGCTTCTAACTAACGATGTACCTGAAAGTAAACACTTTATGAACTGCATTAGATCCTACAAATCGGTATCCACTATGAACATGACCAGTAGCACTGCACGTGACATCCGTCTTGCAAAACTGTTAATTATTGATGAATGTACAATGGCATCCAGTCACTTACTCAACACCATTGATAAACTTCTACAAACGTTGATGAATAATAATATTCCCTTTGGAGGAAAGGTACTTTTATTAGGAGGAGATTTTAGACAATGCCTGGCTATTGTTCCACATGCCATGCGCTCAGCTATTGTTCAGTCCACCTTAAAATACGCAGACAATT
Organism: Erpetoichthys calabaricus; assembly: GCF_900747795.2. Classification (NCBI taxonomy): domain Eukaryota; kingdom Metazoa; phylum Chordata; class Cladistia; order Polypteriformes; family Polypteridae; genus Erpetoichthys; species Erpetoichthys calabaricus. The sequence goes on from NC_041397.2 coordinate 316,359,024, forward strand.
GGCATTACTTTCAAAAAATACAGTTGGTACAAAACATGCGATGTCCAGATCCAGAATATAACAATTGGTTATTACAACTGGAAAATGGTACACTCACCAATACAGATGGACTTCACCCAGATATTATTACAATTCCTCAAGCCTTTATCTGCGACGACTTAGTTACACAGATATTTGGAACAGCAATCTCATTAGACCAAATGCCCCTTTGAACACAGTGCTGCTGCTTTGCAGTAAGGAGACTGTGGAAGATTGTGGGTTCGCTTCCCGGTTCCTCCCTGTGTGGATAGCGCTTTGAGTGCTGAGAAAAGCGCTATATAAATGTAATGAATTATTATTATTATAAATATTAATGTTGATCACATAAATAACCAGGTCATTGCATTACTTCCTGGAGAGGCACAACTCTTTCTAAGCTCTGACAAAGTTAACTCTGATGACGACAATGACCATCTTAATTTCCCCTTAGAATATTTAAACACTATTAACCCAGCCGGATTACCACAACACAATCGTAGCCTTAAAAACGGAACAATAATCATGCTATTAAGAAACCTTAAAACTAAACAAGGTTTATGCAATGGCACAGGTTTAGTCGTCAACACCATGAGACACAATGTTATTCAAGCAACAGTTCTTACAGGATTTTACACTTTTACACTTAAACGGCGACAATTCCCCATTAAACCTGCATTTGCCATGACCATCTACAAATCACAAGGACAAACCATGGACAAGGTTGGCATCTACCTCTCTGAACCAGTTTTTGGACATGGACAACTTTATGTGGCCTTCTCACGAGTACGACGTTCATCTGACGTTAAAGTTAAGGTTATAAGTGCTCCATGCCAAGGAAAGCTCATTCAAGGACAAGACACCATCTTTACTACTAATGTTGTGTACAAAGATATTTTCCAATAAACCTTTACACTGTGCCAAACACTTCATTGTTTGCTTTCTATATGCATCATCCACACCTTCACACTATGCTATATCTCATTCATACATCTCACTCTTTGGCATTTCCCAACACCAGGGGTTGGCGAGCGAAGCGAGCAGGGGGCGGAACCCCCTAGTATATATATAATTCACTAAGGCACGCAAGACACCATGGAGTACGCAAGACAGAGCCCCGCCCACCAACTCTAAGACCATGGGATAGGACAACTCACAGAGCCACGCCCACCAACTCTAAGAATTCACTAAGTCCATGGCAAGCAAGACGCACACAAGACAGAGCCATGCCCGCCAACAATTCACTAAGCAGCCGACCATGGCACACGCACGACAGAGCCACGCCCGCCAACTATTCGAGCGAGAGCAAAAGCATTTGCCAAGAATGTTTTCATTAACCAAGAACGAAAGTCGGAGGTTCGAAGACGATGACATACCGTCGTAGTTCTGACCATAAACGATGCCGACAGGCGATCCGGCGGCGTTATTCCCATGACCCACCGGGCAACCAAAGTCTTTGGGTTCCGGGGAGAGTATGGTTGCAAAGCTGAAACTTAAAGCAATTGACAGAAGGGCACCACCAGGTGTGGAGCCTTTCGCTTAACTTGACTCAACACGGGAAACCTCACCCGGCCCGGACACGGAGAGGACTGACAGATTGATAGCTCTTTCTCGATTCTGTGGGTGGTGGTGCATGACCGTTCTTAGTTGGTGGAGCGATTTGTCTGGTTAATTCCGATAACGAATGAGACTCCCTCCTGCTAAATAGTTACGCGACCCCCGAGCAGTCGGCATCCAACTTCTTAGAGGGACAAGTGGCTTTCAGCCACGTGAGATTGAGCAATAGTAGGTCTGTGATGTCCTTAGATGTCCACTGCTGCACGCACACTACACTGAATGGATCAACATGTGTCTACCCGGCGCCGAGAGGCGTGGGTAAGCCGTTGAACCCCATTCGTGATGGAGACCGTGGTTTGCAATTGTTCCCCACGAACGAGGAATTCCCAGTAAGTGCGGGTCATACACTCGCACTGATTAAGTCCCTGCCCTTTGTACACACCCCCTGTCGCTACTACCATGGTCGGGTGACTTGGTGGATTATATATAGAAAAGCAGCCAGAACCGAAAAGAACAATAAAAAGTCAACATGGCTCAGAGGTGCATGTGGACTGTAGCAGAGACGAAAGCGACTCAGGTGAGGACTTGGGGGTGGCCACATGAGCAGGCAGTGCGTACTGAACGATGACTAAGAAATCAGCAGACTAGAATGGCAGGGGGAGGGGCGGAATGGGCGTCCTTCCCCTCTCCCCCCCCACCCCGTTCCGCCCTCCGCGCCATCCAGCCCCGTCCCTCGTTCTTTTCATTCACCTACAGTCGTATCCTCAAACCCACCCCATTTGGACAACTGTGTCTTTCAGGAAGTGTTCACCCATCAATACATAATTATGCGGCCTAGTTATTTATAAATTTCTACACCAGTAATCACTTCAAAAAAGCAGAAGTCCTTAGTATGACCCCATTATTATAATAATAATAAATTTTATTTATATAGCGCCTTTCCAATGCTCAAGGCACTTACAGAATATAATAAAGAACGGCACGGTATACAGTATATAGCATTGTACAAACCAGATAAATAAATAAATAAAGATATTTACTGTATAGCCCAATAAGCCTTGATTCTAACCCAAGTAAAATTATACAAATGACTAGCTGATTACCCAGTGGCTTCGCTGACTGAGTGCAAGGGAAAAAAATAAAATGTATTCTATAAGTTATTAAACAGTAAAACATTAACATTTAAGAAGTAAAGATACATTGAGCACCACCGGAGTGGTTTCGGGTAAACTACATTTTAAAGGCGCTATAACACAACAGGTAAGTTGTACTAACAGCAGCTAAAATGTATTTGGATTATCTCTCGGTAGTAGATCACTTGTGAAAGGCGCTACACGACCGCTGTGGTACAGAAATTACATTTTCTATGTGATCGTCCAAATTTCTGCCTGACATCCTTGCACTGTGTGCGTGTGATTTACTTCTTAAAATAATTAATCACAAAAGCAACCTTGAATGTTGCGGGGTTTTAGTGACCCGAACACACCTTAAGTAAGGACAGTAATAAGTCGTGCATGGCAATTTACAAACAGAGTCGTGCTTCGATGGCGCCGATTACACTCATTCCCAAAGATTTCCACTCTCCCAGGAGCCGACGGGGCACTTGAAGTGTCACAAACAGTGCGAGAAGAGAGGACGCTGCCCGAAACTGCGAAGCTCACGACCCGGCGAAGCAGCCCGACATTCCACGCCTCCCAGCGTCCACTTTGTTCTCACGACCCCTGGCTAGTGATGGGCCGCTCGATTCTTTGGTTTCGACACTGCGTCGAGCTTTCGAAGCATGTTTTTTTGTCACTATCTGGTTCCCGTTGCCAGCGCAATCTGCGTGCACGTACGTATTGAAAGGCTACGTCATCACACACTTTACGGTGCAGCCCAATCTGTTAAACGCATGCGTGATATACGCCCATCACGTAATTTTGAGGCACGCTAGCGTAATGACGTCATTGATATCCGAGCCTAAGACAGAATTACTAGGCTCCTCATGACCAGCAGCATCGTACGTCAACGTCTCCGCCATTTTGCGAGTGGCACTGCTGTGGAGTGAAGTAATGGATAAAGATGCCTCACGCAAGTGCTGCTTGGGATTTTACAAACCGCTGTACGCTCCAAACCAGATCACAGGGATTACATTTCATAGGTAAAGCTGAAAAATTGTTTTGGTAATATTTGGCCATTAGAAAATCCTGTTTTATAATCTTAACTTTAGCTACGCCAGGCTAAGCTAACAAAGCTATGCATTTATGTGCTCAAGTGAGCCTCCAAACAACGTTTTGGCTAAACGTATTTGGTCACTAACTATGTAGATTGTTGTTAGCTGTTAACATTTCTCAAACTTTGAAAGTTTCCCAAAGAAATCCACCTTAGGAAGCAGTGGGAGGTAGCCCTTAGACGGGATTTCGAGAAAGCTGTCCTGTGATGTGTGCCGTGCTAGTATGGTAACAGATGCTGTACCGGTATCAGATGATCAAACCTACCACTTGCTCACATTAAAAAAACAAAGGAGGTTTGATGATTCCTTCTGAGGGTCCAGTCAAGGTGGTCAAAGTAGCTGAGCGTGTTATCCGACAGTCGACATTAGGGCAAGCTGTCAGTGGATTTTTGATCAATCAGTTTGTTCGGGCTGAGATTGGTTCAGATGATGGAGCACATTAAGGAAACACAGTTTGAAATTGACAACCATCATTTCATGCTCATGTCTTTAGTTGCGTCTGTCTTCCACAAACTAAGGCTGCACCATATTGCCAGACTGAATACTCTCAAATTACAGGATCTGAGTGAGCAAGCGGGAGTGTAAGTCTGGAGGAGATCAGTGAGTTTGTGGAGAGCTTTAAATGCTAAGAGCGGTATTTTGTATCGTATTCTGTAGTTAACAGGGAGCCAGTGAAGTTGAGAGAGAAGAGGTGTAATATGTTCACTGGGTTTAGAACAGCAGGTTATTATCCTGGCAGCAGAATTTTGAAGAAGTTGTAAGCGATGGATAAGAGATGCCAGACAGAATAGCATTTCGGTAATCTATACGTGAGGTGACTAGGGCATTAAACAATACTTCAGTACTGTGTTACGTAAGAACAGGACGAAGTCTAGAAATGTTTCGGAGATGGAAGAAGGCAGTCCGAGAAATGTTACTTATTTGGGAAGAATTATTTAATAATAATAATTATTATATAATAATTGCCATTATTAGTGTATAAATTGATATAAATAATTGCATTTAAACTGTTCGCCAACATCTGTTGTATGTAAACGATACTGTTTTAAACGTTATTGTTTTTTCATCAGAAAACCCGGTTTCCACGTCTACCTGTTTTAGTTTAAATGTCACTTTTGCTACTCGCAATATGACGGACTCGATGACGTATCGTGTCGACTGGGCAACACAGTGAATGCGGCGTCTATCTAGTCTATGATCTGCGCAGTCAGCAGTCGATTCGGTCAGTCGCTCGTCTGCTGAACTGCTTTGGCTCAAAGCGTAAAAGCAGTTGTCTGTGCTACAGCGGTAATGTGTGCTAACGCTATAGTTCAAATCCTAATTGGGGCTCGCATATGTTAAAATAAGGACTTTGTATAAAACAGTTATGTAGTACTTGTCTGTAAGATAACATATATTTTAGAGACATTATGAACGATTTACACGGGGCACCTTTTTCCTTGGTGCAGAATCGTGTCCACCTAGAGTCAATAACAAACTGATGAGCATATTTTGCGTAAGGTAGCACGTATTATAACAATCCAGAATCTACTCTACGCCATGTCGATCATATCAGAGAGGCTAAGAAACGCTTCACTAAAGCCGACGTGGTCATTACACCAGTATATGCGCAAGACACTCTCATTAAACGTTCTTACTATTCAGTGATTCCCAGATCTGTAGCTGATTTGTATTATTGATTTCCAAAAAGCAATGTGAGTAAAAGCGTGTGCTGCATAACTAATCACAACTGTCTTTCAGCGCCATCAACAGCGTCTTCTGCGTTAATGAGACAAAAAAAGTTGTAAAGAAACTTTGCGAATTCATCCAGAGGTGAACATAAAGATCACTCAAGTACTGACAAGAAGGAACTGCTGGATAAGCACATCTGGAGGCAAACTTTCAAAAAGCACCGATTTTGTCAGCAACATCCTTTCCTTCTGAATGCATCTTATCAAAGGCTGCGCCGGGGGGGTAAATAAGTAATCTTCCAAACTGCAGCACAACAGAGTAAATCATTGATGTAAATAGAATTATTGAAAGACTAAGCTTTTGTCGTTTCTGTATTCTTAAACCATCTTCCAGTCCCACAATCCCCCGCAGTCACTGTCACATTTAACGTTCCCTGCTCCTCACCTGTCTTGTTACCCAAAGCATCAACACTCAGTGTCATTCAAGGCTTTACTGTCCTTCCTTTCATAGACATAAAGTAAGACACACATTTCCTCTACATACGTGTCCAATAATAATAGTAAACTGGCGGGAACGAGAAAAAGCACAAGATGGGAATATTCATGACAAGAGCCTTGGCATCAGGGTGAGGATGTGCCTTGTCACCCATTACGTGAGCTCGTCTGCCACCCCTCAGTTGCGCTGGCACACGTTACACTGGGGGGCAAATGCAATGGAGAATACTGACAATGTACACCTTCAGAAGTGGAATAAATCAACTGTATAAATAGAACATTTCAGATAAATCATAATTTTTTTTAATCATAAACAATACAACATAACTATTATATGTGTTGTTACTTTTTATTTATTCTCACCAAACGTTACATATCTACATGGGAAATGAACATGGGTAATATGTTTATAATCATTCTCATTAAAATACACTGTCAAAATATATTAATGAGCAAATTGAGACACATTGGCCTTTAGGAAATATCAAAAAGCGTATGCGCTGTCATCTAGGACAGAATGCATTGTTAACGTCACACACTCTCTACTGACGCGATGCCACGAAAAAAAAAAGAAACAGCACAGTCCATGTAAACTCACAGCCTCCTTGATTTTTGACCTTATGATTAATTGTCAATATCAAATCAATAAAGTCATTTTAAGAAGATGACAAGTCTACTATAGTCAGTTAAATTAACGCTCCTTTTAAAAAGTTTGCTTATACAGAATATAAAACAGAATCTCAATGATAAGGGACTTGCGAGTAGTAACGAATAATATGTGACACTGAGAAATTATAATTCCTAATAAAGGGAACAAGTAAAAACTACGACTTCCTAAAACGGACACTGTAAATGTATAGGCATTTCAATAAACAATTTAGGAGACTTGTGTGTGCATTTCAATATCGATTTAAGATCTAGGTAGGCCACCTGTTGTAAATGGTAGCTCAAGCAGCACTTAACAGTAAATAGTCTAACAGGACAATGACTGACTGAAACGAAGATGCTGTGCCGCTACAATAAAGGGTCACACTGTCATTCTGCATGTTTAGAAGGCGCTGATTGGCTGAAACTGTTTATAGCGAATTCTCCCAAGTTGGAAGTGCCGTATAGCAATCAGAAACGAAAAGACACATTTCAGCATGCAGCACAGTAGTTTGCTTTTTTACAATACAAATTCAGTACGACACCAGGGTCTCCAAACACACAAATATAAAGCTTATTACGTTTTACAGTGAAACTCTTTATATACACAATATAATTAGGGACGTGTGTCCCCTGTCCGACTACGACGGTCCAACCTTCCCTCAATAGCTCGATTCGCTCGCTATCCATCCAAGTTTGAAAATTTTGTTAAATGGAGGAATTGAAAAAAAAAACCTTTCACAAGAGGAGTATCAACGATGCGAACCCCTGGTGTTTTTACTGAGAGACAGTCACAATACCATTGAGCCACCTAATCGGGATAATTAACGAGCTCCGCACAACTAAACTATACAATACAATACAATACAATTTATTTTTGTATAGCCCAAAATCACACAGGAAGTGCCGCAATGGGCTTTAACAGGCCCTGCCTCTTGACTTCCCCCAGCCTTGACTCTCTAAGAAGTCAGGGAAAAACTCCCAAAAAAAAACCTTGTAGGGAAAAATGGGAGAAAACTTGGGAAAGGCAGTTCAAAGAGAGACCCCTTTCCAGGTAGGTTGGGCGTGCAGTGGGTGTCAAAAGAAGGGGGTCAATACAATACAATACACAGAACAGAACAAATCCTCAATAAAAAAAAAAAAAATTAGAAGTACGGAGCAGAATTTAACAGTAGATGATATCACATAATAAGATCTGGATATATTTAGAGTCCTGGAGACCTCATCCATCAAGCTGCCTCCCCCATTTGGCCATTCCATGGCTGAAACAGTGCTGGGCCAGCCAATCTGATGACAGGACCCCTCTTTCCCACGATTCCTGCAATCCTCCATCAGGGATGACTTTACCTTAGGCAGGCAAAACAACTTGACAGGTGGGCTGTTGCATCAAGTGCCACATTTGAGTACTGAGAAGAGAAACAGAATAAGTGAGGGTTTGTAACAAATTATAACTATCATGTTATTTATGTTTTAGTGCTAATGACTAACAACAGAGATGCTGTCTGTACAGTTAATCAGCAGCTCTAGTCAGGGTGTGCTAAACTGAAATAGTGAGTCTTCAGCCGGGATTTAAAAGCTGAGACCGAAGGGGCATCTCTTATAGTAGCAGGAAGACCATTCCACAGTTTAGGGGCTCTGTAATTAAAAGCTCAACCTCCCACTGTTATTTTATTAATCCTTGGAATCATAAGCAGACCGGTATCTTGAGATCTTAATGTGCGCTCTGGTTTGTAAGTCATGATAAGTTCAGACAAGTAAGCCGGACCTTGGCCATTTAATGCTTTATAAGTTAAAAGTAGTATTTTGAAATCTGCCCTAAACTTAACCGGGAGCCAGTGTAAGGATTTAAGAACTCAAGTTATGTGTTCATATTTTCTTGTTCTTGTAATAATTCTTGTAGCCGCATTTTGGATTAACTGGAGGCTGTATAAAGAACAGTTTGAACATCCAGTGAACACCGCATTGCAGTAGTCAATTCTACTAGAGATAAATGCATGATATAATATCTCAGAATCCTGTTTATTTAGAAAGCACCTTAATTTCCTAACATTTTTAAGATGGAAGAAACATGTTTTGGACAACTTTGTAATATGCGCTTTAAATGACATTCTAGAGTCAAAGATAACTCCTAGATTGCGGGCTGATTCAGTAAAATTAATTGGGATTCCAACTGAGTTAAATGATGACAAAATATTGTTGTGATCAGCATCATTCCCTCCAACAATTAACATCTCTGTTTTATCTGTATTTAAAGACTAGTAGTTCTTATTCATCCACTCCTTTAATTCACTAACACAACTAATTAAAGACAACATCGGAGAAACTTCATTTGATTTAAATGAAAGGTATAACTGGGTGTCATCTGCATACGAGTGAAAATTAACATTATGTTTCCTAATCAGAGATCCCAGTGGAAGCATGTAAAGTGAAAACAGTAAAGGTCCCAGTACTGAGCCCTGCGGGACACCATATCGAACTTCCGTGTATAATGATGGAGTACTGTCAGCACATTTCTGTACATATTGGAATCGATTTGATAAATAAGAACTAAACCAAGCTAGCATGGTGCCTGTAAGCCCATCATATTTTCTAGCCTGTACAATAAAATAGAATGGCCGATGGTGTCAAACGCTACACTTAAGTCCAACAACATAATTACAGGGGCGTTTCCTTCATCAGAGGATATCAGAATGTCGTTTACAACCCACATTAGTGCCGTTTCTGTACTATGACCAGTGCGTAAACCAGGCTGGAATTTCTCAAATAAATTGTAATGCTTAAGATGTGACTGAAGCTGACTAGCGACTACTTTTTCTAGTATTTCTAGAGAGAAACAGTAAATTTGAAATAGGCCTATAATTATTTAGTATGTGTGGGTCTAGGTCTGACTTTTTAAGTAATGGTTTAATGACTGAAACTTTTAGTGCTTCAGGTACTGTGCCATGCAATAATTAACTATTGATAACTAGCCAACCCGCGGCATAACATACGCCACATAATTATGTATTGATGGGTGAACACTTGCTGAACGACACAGTTGTCCAAATGGGGTGGGTTTGTGGATACCACTGTGAGTGAATGAAAAGATGGACCTCTGGAGAGAGCAACATACAATTGTCCGTGACTGAAAGTGGGATCGTCTGTGACGATGGAGGCCACGCTGGTGAAAGTTACTTCGTTGGTAGGGATAAGTTTCAGCACTTGTTCATTAAGGTGTAACGAGTCTTCGTTGTTGACGCTTAATATAGCTTGCGTACTGAGTTGTTCCGTTGTCACAGTTGAGAAACACTTTTTTAATGTCTTTTAAGCACAGGGAAAAAAATTAACATGTGAAACATCTGTAATGTAATAAGCCACCAAAAAAAGTAACATTGCAACAATGCACGCTACGATCCGATCGCTGTAAACAGAAGTGAAAACAAAATCGAGGCCGGTGCATTCTTTAACTGCCTTGTAGCGCAATGGTAGTGCTGCTGTTTTGCAGTAAGGAGACTGTGGAAGATTTTGGGTTCGCTTCCCGGTTTCTCCCTATGTGGATAGCGCTTTGAATACTGAAAACACTGGTATATCAATGTAATGAAGTATTATTATTCTTATGGGTCCAGCGCTCTCTCTCTCCTGCGCCTGTATGCATGTGTGTGTCGCTCGCTCTCTCTCGCTCGCTGCACGTGTTCCTGCAGGCATACCAGTAAGTGAATGAAAAGATGGAACTCTGGAGAGAGCAACATACAACTGTCCGTGACTGAAAAGTGGTTTTGGCAGATACATGCATATCTTTTTGAAAGTTTGGCCCTGTGCCTTATCAATTGTCATCGCAAAGGCAAATCTAACAGAAAATTGTCTTCGTGTTAAAGTAAAAGGCAAATTATCCGTGACAAACAAACTGTTTTACACGCTGCATACCAACCCGCGGCGTATTATACGGCGCATGATCACGCCGCTTTTTTAATGTTTTTTAAGCAGAGGGAAAAAATGAACATTTGCAAAATCTGTAACGCCGCTTTCAGTAAGTACAATGCACACGCATTTAATTTGTTAGCCACTTTTTGCCAGCCGTCTTTTATGGTTTGGGCTGCTTTTGCAGTGTTACCGCTCGTGCATATTAAATCTTAAAATCCTTCGAGTAACTAATTAACTAACACCCACCCACCCAGCTTGTGAGAAAAAAATATGCCCGTTCTTTCATCATTTTGTTGCAGCCTATCAAAGACTTGCTGATCATGTTTTCTGACTCAATATACAGTGGAACCTCGGTTCACAACCATAATTCGTTCCAAACCTCTGGTCGTAAACCGATTTGGTCGTGAACCGAAGCAATTTCCCCCATAGGATTGTATGTAAATACAATTAATCCATTCCAGACCATATGAACTGTATGTAAATATATATTTTTAAAGATATTTAAGCACAAATATAGTTAATTACACCATAGAATGCACAGTGTAATAGTAAAAACATTGAATAACACTGACACAAACACCCAGGCTACCTGCTGAGTTGCATGGGCAGGCGGTCTCTCTCTCAGCAGCAGCCTCCCCAACCCCCCGCCCCCACCCTCTCTCTCTGTCTCTCTCTCTCTCTCTCTCTCTCTCTCTCTCTCTCTCTCTCAGCAGCGCGAGCCTCCCCAGCCCCCCCTCTCTATCTCTCAGCAGCGTGAGCCTCCCCAGCCCCCCCCTCTCTCTCTCTCTCTCTCTCTCAGCAGCACGCGAGCCTCCCCAGCCCCCCCTCTCTCTCTCTCAGCAGCACGTGAGCCTCCCCAGCCCCCCCCTCTCTCTCTCTCTCAGCAGCACGTGAGCCTCCCCAGCCCCCCCCCTCTCTCTCTCTCTCTCAGCAGCACAAGCCTCCCCAGCCCCCCCCCCCCTCTCTCTCTCTCAGCAGCACGTGAGCCCCCTCCCCCTCTGTCTCTCAGAAGCACACAGCCCTCTCTCTCTCTCTGTAACATTGCAGCAGTTGTATAAACACTTTTTTTTTTTTTTAATGAGTTTTAAGCACAGGGGGAAAAAAGTAACATTTCAACAAATCCGAACTTTATTTAAAAGCCAACCAAGATAGTAACATTGCAGGAGTTCACCATTTTTAATCAGGCGACTGACAGTAGTGGAGTCAGGCACAGAGAAGGTCAGCTGCTGAGAAAGCGTCTCAACTGTTGCAGGGCGGTGAAGCAGGTGAGACACTAATGAAAAAGAGCCACAGGGCTTATTGGTTTTTAAAGACTGCTTCCTTCATTGTGTTTTAACCTCAGTTTTAAAGGATTGCGTGGCTCTCTCTATCGCACTGCCTGTGTGTGCCTCTGTCTCGCTGCCTGTGTGTGCCTCTGTGTGAACCAAGATTCCACTGAGGTTGACTAATGAAAAGTCAACGTGGCTCAGAGCTGCAAGTGGACTGTGGCACAGACAAACAGAAATGACGGCATGTTTTTCGAGGCGTCGCGTTCGAGCTGGTGGGCGTGGCTGTAATTTTTTCGTCGTATCAAATGGTCTAAGAGTTGGTGGGCGTGGCTCCTTCCTGCGTGCGCCATTGGCGTCTTACTTGTCGGCGGTTTAGTGAATCCACGCCCCTTCGTGCTTTCCATGGTCGGCTACTTGTCTTCTGGCTTAGTGAATTATATATATAGATGTTTAGCGTAGGCGCTGCAAGAACATCCATTGCACGGGTACTGGATCTAGGGAACAAGTAGTGGGCTTCATTTTAGAAATTAAAGTTAATACTTCCTGCTCTGTTACAGGATTAAATTACTAAAGTGCTGAATGCAATGTTTGACCGGGTCTGCTAAGCTAGTATGCGGTTTGTACTGTGATGCAGAGATCTGGGATCTTATATTTTTAATTTTCTCATTGAAGAAGTTCATAAAGTCTGTACTACTAATATCTGTTGGTATTTTGCACTGTAGATCTGAATTTCCATTTGTTAATTTAGCCACTGTTCTAAACAGTACCCGAGGATTTTTATTGTTGCTATCTATTATTGTAGAATAGTATTCTGAGTGAGCTTTAAAGAGGGCTTTTTTATATTTATTGACACTCTCTGTCCATGCAATTTGAAAGACATGTAGCTTTATTGTTGTCCATCTGCGCTCCAGTTTTCGACACTCTAATTTAAGAGCTGGAGTGTTTTCATTAAACCAGGGAGAGTTTCTATGTGCTTTGATCACTTTTGTTTTAAGGGGAGCCACTGTGTCCAGAGCATTTCTTAAGGTCACATTATAATGTGATGTTAGCTGATCTAAATTGTTTTCCACATTTACATTTGATGTTAACTGATCTAAATGGTTTTCCACAATTACACTCGACTTACTCAAAGTATCTATAAATTTTGAAGCAGGTTTGTTATCATCTTATTCAATGGAGGGGTTCATGGACGTCAAATGGCAATGAATAGAAGATGAATTAATGTAAATACGTGAGCTGCCTTCTGCAATTAGTCATCACATTTTGATGGCGACTCTAAGTGGGGATGATTTCTGAACAGATCTCTTATGCGATCCTTCCACGGTATCTCTCAAAATTATTTAGTTCAAATTGGTTATAAAGATTTCACTCCTGATCATTTTTTTATTATTAATTATTTTGATGAGTCTTTAATTCGAATCAAACTCGGGCTAGCACTACGCTCAGAATTTTAAAAGCAACCACCTTAGTTAGTACAGCCACTGACAGCGTCTTTTCTTCGTAGCGAACATGTTACTTTTCTGCTCCACAAAATATTGTAAAGTATTAATAAATGAAATATTTCAATACTTGATCGAATAGTAACATCTGTGCTTTAAGGATTTCACCTTTTTTTTCTCAAATATGTTTACCTTTATCATGGCAAAGTACAGGGATAAACCTTTAATTTCCATCTACTCCGTTTTAATTAAGTCAGACCATAGAAAACATTTAAGGCTATTAAATGTGATCTCAAGAAAAGATGAGGGTTAATTATAATAGTAATAACAGGAGTGATTATAATGATACAGTGCAAAAGTAAATACTAATTGAAAGAGCCGGGAATCCATGAGTGAGGTGTCTTATTTTGTTTGTCGGCCCCCAAAACCCTCAGACCACACGTCAGACACCAGGTAAAAGTCCAAATATTTAAATTTATTATTATAATAATGTGCACAAAGCACCCTCCACTCCACAATACTCAATAATCAATCACAACAAACAATCCTCCACTCCCAGCAGCTCAGTCACCCTTCCTCCCAACTCGGCTCAACTTGCTGGGTTTTCCCAGAGTCCTTTATAGTCAGTGAAGTGCTTCTTTCTCTCAGTCCACATGATTTCATAACACTTCCGGGTCAGGTGAAAACTCCTTCTTTTCTTCATCCTGGAAGTACTTCATTAATTCCATTCCCGTGACTAGAAAGTACTTCCACTGTACTTACTGTAATGTAAAACTCCACTGTCCATGATGCCCTGCTGCAACTCGGGGAACCTCCATGTTGCAAGAAGGGCTCCACCTGGTGGTGTGGGGGTATTGGCTGGGATGAACTGCCGGCCATATACCACAATATATATTTATATTTTTTAGACATCAAACACTAGAAGCTGCTGACAAACCCTTCTCTTCGTTGTTAGTCTGTAGCAGCAAAAAAAGTAAAAGCAATAAGAGTTGTAACAGACGTCTTTGAAGTGGATCATGAGTTTGTGTAACGTTAATGAAAATGGCCAGGAGGTGTCAGTAGAGAGGCGAGTGTCAAATGCTTCAATGCTTCAATACGATTTCTGACACAAATGCCTCAAACGTTTTGATGCTTCATGAGGCTTCACACTACCCATCACTACCCATGGCCGCTGAAGGCGGTCTTGTCTTCACATTGTTTACAGCTCGGCGCAGTTAAAAAGTAGAAAGATGCAAAGCTGTTTTCCTCATCTCTTCTACTATCGATTACTGCCAACTCAAAAAAAGTTACAATGTGGTAGTTTCCGCGACAGTCACGTGGACGAATAAATAAAACTTCTCTGTCAGAACGCGCCTGGCAGCAGACGGCTCAGCACTGTAGTCCAGAGAGGAGGGCTGAGAGAGGGCGACGCGGGGCGCACTTCTATGGGATAGATCGGATTGTTTGTGTTTACTTCTTTTCAATATCAGGAAAATAACTCTCACACAAATAATAACAATTCGTAAAGACAATATTAAATTGGCATCCACAAACACAGATTTTTAAGAAACCAGGTTTTGCCTTAATCAGGATATTCATGTTAATCCAGTTATCTGCATGCATACAATCACACTGACTGTTTATGTATATTTCTGAGAAATAAAAGCAGATTCAAATTTGTCCTTGTTTCCATTTAAATGTACATATCAACAAAACTTAAAAAATAATTTACTACTGTTTTTCCACATGGTAGGGAAGAATGTTTACTTCTTTGACTGATAATGTAGCTTTGTAATTGTTTTTATGTGGCATCAAAGTGTTCATAATGATATTCAGAAAACCACAGCTACCATGTTTCCCCAAAAGTAAGACTGGGTCTTATATTAATTTTTGCTCCAAAAGATGCACTAGGGCTTATTTTCAGGGGATATTTAATATTTATTCATGTACAACAATATACATTTATCCAAATACAGTCATCTCATCATCTTCTGGAATATCATCATAACTTTCCACATTCAAACCCTGAATTTCAGCCTGAATTTCTTGCTACGCTTTTAGGATCCTCCGGGATTGATGTGTGCGCTTCAATGTTTGATGAATGGTTCAATGTGGTGAAGCAAAATGCCGACATACAAATGCATTTTTTGGTGCTTTTGTAAGCTTTGCATATTCCCCAAAGTAATGACACGATACAATTTAAAAGTCTCACATACCATCTTCTGGGCCATCTTTTTTTTTTTTTTTGCACCTTCACAGTACCCTCAGAATGTACGGCGGCGTATTTAAGCCACAGAGAAAAAGAAAATAAGGACATAATGAAAATGTCTATTTTGTGATTAAAGTGGAAATTTCAGCTTTAAACTCGAAATGTCCTCTTTAATCCCGTAGGTTACTTTATCATTAAAGCAGACCGTCGTAAACGTCATCTTAAAACCGACCCAGTTGTTAAATCGATACGCGCTTCTGGGGCTTCCTCCTGACCTGACAGCAGCGGCAAGCAGCAATAGATCACCACACAGAACACTCGTAAAGATAACGTGCTTATATAAGCACGAAGCCGTATGCTTAAAGTGTACAGAAGAAGATATTAAGAACTTTTAAGTACAGAAACAACTAAAGTTTCTCAAGAAAAGCAAAGTTTAGAGAAGATACATTTTTTCCTTTTTTTTGCCTTTTATTCTATGTGTGTAACTATTTTTTCTTTTATTCTTGTGTGGATTATTTGCTTTTAACTTTCAATAAATAGTTTTAAATTGAACTTTTGGACTGAGAGATTTCTTTCGGCATGTGTTTTACCCGTGCTCGATCTCGCCTTATACTTTGGCGGCTACACTTGATATCACTTTCATGATGAAATGCATTAAACTGTGTATGTTACATTTTACAGATAAATCGTTAACTTAGTTTAAATCATGAATACTGCTAATAGTTACACATATGGGGTGGCACGGTGGCAGAGCGGTAGCATTGCTGTCTCGCAGGGAGTCACGTCCCTTGTGATTCCTGCCTGGAGTTTGCATGTTTTTCCTGGTGGGTTTCCACGGTGTGCTCAGTTTTCCATCCAAAGACATGAAGGTTTGGGGATTTGGTGAAGCTACAATGACACTAGTGTGTGCGTGTGTGTGCTTGTGTGTGTGTGTGTGTGTGTGTGTGTGTGTGTGTGTGTGTGTGTGTGTGTGCTTCTCTTCACTTTGCGATGAGCTAATGCCACTTTGCTTTAAAGGTGAGAGCATAAACCGTTTACCATATATTCCATCTGTTGTAATGACACATGCAGTGCATTTTATTATTACATGCATTGCAAATTGCATCCCAATAGATGGTGCACTGTAAATGTTAATGTTGACTATGCTGAGGTCTATGTTGATTACTTAGATTTTAACTTGAGTTGATTAGATAGGTAACACAGGTAGTTAGTTCATAAAACAGAATGCACAGAGAGCTAATTTTGTTTTTTTCTTTTTCTTTCTTTTTCTTTTTAAGTGCTACCTGAAGACATTGTTGGAATTTCTGGAAACGATGTGCTCCTCCCTTGTGTTTTCAGTGCACCAAAGCCACTAGATGTGCAAACTGTCAGTTTTGCATGGGATAGGTTGCCAAATATTAACATGCTTTTTTTCTCATCTGGGAAAAGCAACATAGCCCCTGGATATACAGACCGTATTTCGTTAAATGATGATCAAATAGATAAAGGAAATATTTCACTGGTGTTGAAAAACATCCAAAAAACAGACGAAGGGAATTATATGTGCTACCCGCCTCAAGATCAACAAGCACAAGATGTCAAGCTCACTGTTAAAGGTAAGTAGCACAATGCTGTGTAGCCAGACAAGGGCTGCAGAATTTGACAAGTAAGTGTTGGGAAGTCAGACTCAGTGCTTGCTTGTATGTACTGTTTATATGTAAGTAAAGCTTTCATGAATTTTGGAAAGCATGCTATCTATCTACAAAAACATGTTCCACAATGTCCCATGACTTGCATTTGGAGTAAGTTCCTTTGTAAGTTCCTTTGTGTGGCCTACTCTGTTATCATTACAATGTTCCAGATTTGTATCCATAAAGTGTACTCTAATACTCTTACAGTATTTTAAGGGAAGTTCAGCGATCTAAATGTCTGATAGTGAGGCATGGCAAGTAATACTTAAAATGGATTCAGAAGGTATTCAGACTCCTTCATTTTTTCATATTTTCTTGCAACCTTAAACTTAAATCATTTACATTGATCTTTCCCTAATCAATCAACACTCAGTACCCAAGAATAACAAAGAAAAAACAGAATTTTAGGAATTTCTGAACATTTATTAAAATTAAAAAACTGAAATATCACGTTAACACAAATTTTCAGACCCTTTGCTTTGGCTCAGATGTACCCCATTCTATTGATCATCATTGAGATGTTTCTACACCTTGTTTGGAATCCACCCATGGTCAATTCAGTTGTTTGGACTCATTAGATAAGGCACACACCTATCTATGGAAGGTCTCACAGTTGAGCAAAAACCAAGCCATTAGGTCGAAAGAAGTTCCTGACAGGATTGTGTTGATTAAAAGATATAGGAAAGGATGCAGCTCTTGTGGTTACCAAGAGCAGAGTTTCTTTCACAGTTCTTATTTTGAAGAAGTTTGGAACAACCAAACCAAACAAAGCAAACCAACTCTTCCCAAACTTGGCTGCTTGACCAAACTGAACAATCTGGGGAGAAGGACCTTGGTAAGTCAGGTGACCAAAACCCAAAGATCATTCTGGTTGAGCTCCTGAGAACCTGTGTAGCGATGGGAGAAACTTCCAGAAGGACAACCATCACTGCAGCACTCTACTTGTCTGTGCTTTATAACAGAGTGGCAAAACAGAAATCTCTTCTAAGTAAAAGACACAGGTAAGGACTCTCTGGCTGTGAGAAAGAAGATTCTTTGTTTTAATGATGGTTAGCATCATGTCTGGTGGAAATAACAATAACTTGCAGAATCCTATTCCAGTGGTGAAGCATGATGGGACATCATCATGCTGTGGAGATGTCTTTTAGCATCAGGAACCAGGAGACTAGTCATGTTTGAGGGAAAGCTGAACAGAACAAAGTATGGAGATATGCTCAATGAAAACTTCATACAAAGTGCTCTGGACCTCAGACTGGACCATGGTTCACCTTCCAACAGGACAAAGCAAAAAAATACACAGGAATGGCTTATGGACAACTCTGAGTTACCCAGCCCAATACCGGGCTTGAACCTAAGTGAACATCTCTTGAAACTGAACTGAGAACTGAAAATAGCTGTCCAGCTGACAGTCTCCATCCTACCTGGTAGAGTTTGAGTAGATCTACGGAGGAGAATGGCAGAAAATCTCCAAAGCTGGCTGTGTGAAGCTTGTAGAGTCAGATCCAGAAGACTTCAGGCCAGAATGGCTGACAAACATCAATGGGCTATTCCAGTCTTTCTGGGGTATTGAAGGTTGCTTGATGTGGGGAAAAACTAATTTACATGATTTCAGCTCAAGGTTTCTATGGGATATAATTTGTACAATAATGAAATAAATAAAATGACAAACATGAAATAATCACATGAAAAAGTACAGCAATATATATAATTGTCAATAAACTGTGAAAAAATATAAAATTAAATCAAATCAGCTATTTTTTTATAAAAAGTCATCTAATTATTATGTTTTTATCATTAATACAGGTTTTCTTTCAGAAAGGTCTTATTTTTAAAGACCGTTGTTATTTCACAACATGACTTTTCCATTTCCAAATGGCTCATTTAATGAAAGCACTCTTTATGTCAAAATACCGGCTTTCATGATAGTTTCATCACATGTCAATCAAGACAAAGGCAGCCCAGCTGAACCTGTTCCTATTGGTCAATCTTTAACTGTTGAATATATTTCCCTAATCATAGGTGGTAGGCTGCTAAAGACTTGATAGCACTACGTCCATTCCAACGAACACAGAGGCACATAAAAGTTGGAAAGCTTACTTGATGGTATTTTGGGATGGATACACAATATGTTGGAAAT
Organism: Erpetoichthys calabaricus; assembly: GCF_900747795.2. Lineage (NCBI taxonomy): Eukaryota > Metazoa > Chordata > Cladistia > Polypteriformes > Polypteridae > Erpetoichthys > Erpetoichthys calabaricus. The sequence goes on from NC_041397.2 coordinate 316,378,220, forward strand.
GCTCAGTTGTTTCAAAATGCTTACAATGATGAATAAGTTGTTGGGAGTTTAAGACTGACTGAGCACCATGTGCTCACAGAATATGTCCTTGAAGAAATCACAAAGGCAGGTATTAATGCAGAGGCTGGAAATTCCAAGGGACACACTTCTAAATGACCGTCTGTGTGGACAAGGCACTCAGTTAAATCTCAGTGCTGCAGAACTGTTTTGATAGCACAAATTGGGAGGTGTTCAGACAAGGAGCATATAAGGAGAATTTAACATCAGTCGTTCTGGATACATACAATTTTGAATGGGCTCCCCAATGAGACACTGTGAATTGACTGTTATCTGCGTACCCTGCTGAAAGAATGGGACATGGCTTTTAGGTCAGGAGACACGCCAGTTTTCTATAAGAGGTACATTAGAGAGATCAAGAAGAAATATAAATAGTACATAGAGGAATATTGTGAATAACTGCCTCCATAGCATGTGGAAGGAAGTAAAGGTACTGACTAATTATAAGAGTGATACAGTGCAGCCATCTGAGTACACATATCTCCCTGATATTATAAATAGGTTTTTTGCTCACAATGAAGGAGGAACTGCCCCGCATATTGCATCTTATGTAGGAGAGCAGTCACTGGTCCTATAGCTCCAATAGGTAAGATCCACTTTTCAAAGAGTTAATGTCCACAAAGCTACCGGACCTGAAGGAGTGCCCAGATGGAAACTGAAGGTGTGTGTTATCCAATTTGCGTGTGTGTTCACAAATATATTTAACCTCTCACTACAGAAGGAACATGTCTCCATATGTCTTGAAATCCTCCATTATTGCTCCTTAACCCAATTTTAAATGGTACTCTCGGACATTAGATCAGTCATACACCCAGGTCTGGACATATGCTAGTTTACATATCAGGCAAACCATTCAATGGAGAACACTGTCTGTACTATGCTCCACACAGAATTATCCCACTTAAAACAGCCACATACATATGTGAGGATGTTGTTTGTGAATTTTAGTTCAGCATTTTTTACTGGTAGTACCCTGAAAGTGTTTGGTAAATTAAGCCACTTTGGCTTGGACACTTCAGTCTGCTCTTGGGTGCTGAACCTTCTCACAAACAGAACACAGAGTGTTAGAATAGGAAGACGTGCAGTACTTCCTCCTGTGACGATCCGGGTCCTGCTCCATGCTCCCATCTCTCTTTAGGGAACCTATTGAACCCGACAATGAGGACACCAAGTGAAGCAAGGAGATGGTGTAAAGTGCAGAAGTGCTTTTATTTAAAACAGTCCAAACCAAAAAGTGTTCAAAACAACAGTGTAGTGTTCAAAACATTTCAATAAATACATAATCCATAAAATTAGGTGCAATGTGGAAGTTAAAATAATCCAATAAATAAATCCATTAAAAAATGTTAAACAACAATAATGACCGAGACTCGGGTTCCCAAGCGACCAGGGCGCTCATGCTGGGGCATCAACCTCCCAAGCTTTCGACTCCCACTGCCTTCCGCGGCCTTATGTGGCAAGCCGTTGTCGATCGTGGTCACTCCTGCTCCTCTGAAAAACTCAGCAGGAGTGACCCAATCCATCTGCCCCCAAGTGCCAGCCAAACACCCCACTAGGGCTCACTTCCCAGCTGCCAGTCATTATTACAGTGAGCCTGCTCTCTCTCTCTCGTTTGCTTGCTCCTACACTTGCTTTTTCGCCAGTCTTCTGCCTTTTCTCCTTTTTAACCTCCGTCCTTTTCGTTTTCTGTCTCCTCACCGCATTTGCGCTTCTACTATTTATAATGGGGATGTGGCACAGGTACGGCCATTAGCAGCTCCCGACATCAATTACAAACATGTGCGATCCCACACCTGTACACTTCAGTGTGGAAACACCCAAGCCCATACTGCCCCCGGGAACCGCTCTAGCCACACTACCATGCCTCCTCTTTAAGCTACGAGTGTGGAGATTATTTATTTAAAAACTGGCCTTTCCATCTGAGCCACTGACCTGCTATATCACACCTCCACACTTATCCTGAACACAGCATCTCCACAGGGTTATGTGCTTAGCCCATTGCTTTTCTCCTCATGCAAGACTGTACCCCAATACACCCCTCAAATATGATTGTGAAATTTTCAGATGGCACTATGGTAGTGGGCCTGATTTCAGATAAAGTTGAGACAGTCTACAGGATGGAGTTGGCACACTTGGCCAAATGGTGCAATGATTATGCTGAAGCAGGCTGACACGGCATAGGGCATCCTCAGCCCCAGTGAAGGCTCTCAGAGACTTCAGAACAGATAGCAGAATTAAGCTTTATTGTATGACGTGCATACAGACTCACTTACGATGGAACAATGAGCCCCCAGCAATGGGTACCTTTTACTTTTATTACAATTCTGATCATTTGAGTCATTGTTTTTCCTCATCTGACTCCTAGCATTCCATTGCTCTAGTCCTGCCCCTAATTGATTCTATCAATAATTCTTAGCTGAGGGGGTCTCAAACCCCGCTCTGTCTATCTTATCTGTTTGATAAGGACTGTTCTTGCTTGCTACTATAATTTACAGCCAAAGAGTTCATATTCTCTCTCTAAGCGAGGGGCTCATCTTTCTCTAACTCTCCTGCATTTCTTTGACTTAATAAACTACTAGCCAACCCGCGGCGTAGCATACGCCGCATAATTATGTATTGATGGGTGACCACTTCCTGAACGACACAGTTGTCAGTACTTGTAGTCACAGTTGAGAAACACTTTTTAAATGTCTTTTAAGCACAGGGGAAACAATGAACATGTGAAACATCCGTAATGTAATAAGCCACCAAGAAAAGTAAAATTGCAACAATGTTATTTACAGAAGTGAAAACAAATTTGAGCGCGGTGTATTTTTTAACTGCCTTGTGGCGCTGTAGTAGTGTTGCTGCTTTGCGGTAAGGAGACTCTGGAAGATTGTGTGTTCACTTCCCGATTCCTTCTTATGTGGATAGCGCTTTGAATACTGAGAACACCGCTATATCAATGTAACGAAGTATTATTATTCCTATGTGTCCAGCGCGCGTCTGTATGTGTGTGTGTGTGTGTGTGTCACACGCTCTCGCTCTCTCTCTTGCTTGCTCGCTGCACATGGTCCTGCAGGCAAACGCCGCAAAAATAATATATTGATGGCTGAACACTTCCGGAAAGACACAGTTGTCTAAAAGGAGGGAAAAAAATGAACATTTGCAAAATCCGTAACGCTGCTTTCAGTAAGTACAATGCACACGCGTTTAATTCATCGGCTACTTTTTGCCAGCCTGACCGCCGTCACACGGTCATTCGGCAATTCAGTTCCGCGACAAACATGCCTCTTCTTACCTGGTCCTCCCCCCTCCACCTTCGTTCTCTAAGCTTACACACCCCCTGGTCATGTGCCTGCTCGCAAGAGCAACTCACGGAGACCCGCCCACCAACTTTAAGACCATGGCGTAGTTGAGAAACACTTTTTTAATGTCTTTTAAGCACAGGGGAAACAATGTACATGTGAAACATCCGAAATGTAATAAGCCACCAAGAAAAGTAACATAGGAACAATGCTATGTATAGAAGTGAAAACCTGGTGGCGCTGTAGTAGTGTTGCTGCTTTGCGGTAAGGAGACTCTGGAAGATTGTGGGTTCTCTTCCCAGTTCCTTCCTGTGTGGATAGCGCTTTGAATACTGAGAACACCGCTATATCAATGTAACCAAGTACTGTATTAATATTCCTATGTGTCCAGCGCGCTCTCTCTCGCTCGCGCGCCTGTGTGTATCTCACACTCTCGCTATCTCTCTTGCTCGCTCGCTGCACGTGGTCCTGCAGGCAAACGCCGCAAAAATAATATATTGATGGCTGAACACTTCCGGAAAGACACAGTTGTCTAAAAGGAGGGAAAAAAAATGAACATTTGCAAAATCCGTAACGCTGCTTTCAGTAAGTACAGTGTTACCGCTTGTGCACATTAAATCTTGAAATCCTTCGAGTAACTAATTAACTAAACTAACACCCACCCACACACAGCTTGTGTAGAAGGTCATCTGCTGAGAGAGCGTCTCAACTGTTGCAGGGCCTGCATTGGATGAAGCAGGTGAGATGCTAATGAAACAGAGGCACAGGGCTTATTGATTTTTAAAGACTGCTTCCTTCATTGTGTTTTGAGAGGGAAACATACAATTGTCCGTGACTTACAATTGGAGGACCGCCGACGCTAATGAAACAGAGGCACAGGGCGTATTGGTTTTTAAAGACTGCTTACTTCATTTTGTTTTAACCTCAGTTGTAAAGGATTGTTTTAAGGATCCCATGGGATACCCCTCGCAAACCGCTTTACACGCTGCATATGGCGATTCACCTCCACGAGAAACATGCCTCTATGAACAGTCAACGTGGCTCAGAGGTGCATGTGGCCTCTACGACAGATGAATGTAAATGACGCCATTTTTTCTGTGTCGTCGTGTCTAAGTTGGTGGGCGTGGCTCTGCGAGTTGTCGTCGTATCCAATGGTCTTAGAGTTGGTGGGCGTGGCTCCTTCCGGCGTGCGCCATGGGTGTCTTACTTGCTGGCGGCTTAGTGAATCCACGCCCCTTCCGTCGTGCTTTCCATGGTTGTCTTGTCTTAGTGAATTATATATATAAATTGGCGGTCTCTACCTCATACAGAATAATAAACCATATATAGGTATATCTTTTTAATCCAAACTCTTACATCTTAATGCTTAGTAAAATATAGTGTCTACTTTTCTCATGTGTTTATAATATTTTTCTAATACATCGAGATTACCAATTTTAAGAATACAATTTTCTATAATAACAACCTAATCCTGAACACAAGTAAGACAGAGGAAATAATTGTAGACTACAGGAGAATAAAAGTGAGAGCCCACCTACCCCAATACACACAGCACGGAAAAGTAGAAATGATACATAGGGAGTGTGAAGATCCTAAGAGTCTACATATCAATGGATTTTACATGGTCTCTTAATAGTACTTAATTAACTGGGAAAACTGAAAAACACCTGAATTTTTTCAAGACATTGAGACAAGCCCATCTACCCCAAATGCTTTTGACAAACTTCTACCACAACACTCTTGAAAGTGTTCTGGCCTAGGGCTCAATTTTATGGTATGCCAGCTACACAGCTGATGATTGCAATAATCTTGTTTAGGTGGTGAAAGCTGCCCAATGCTTCATTGGGGTTGTCCTCCCAAACCTCAACAGTGTTTACACTAGTCGACTGAGGAACAAAGAATGGGCCCTTGATCAGGACACAACACATCCAGGAATTCATCTATTTGACCCATTACCATCAGGAAAGTGATATAGGGCAATCAGATCCTGTAGTAACAGACTGAGGAGCTCCTTTTTTGTTGAGGGCTGTGTTGTCCATCGTCTGTCCCCTGACTCAAGGACTGCCAGGCACCCCCTTCCATTGCTTAATGGACATGTCAATGTCAAATTCACGAAGCCAGTTCAGGATGGGAAAAATGCCTTTAACTGGCACACATGTGACACTACCCAGTACAAGGAAGGAGATGACTGAATTACAGATGCTGATTGCACAACAACAACAACATTTAATTCTATAACATATTTTCATACAAGGAATGCTGCTCAAAGTGCTTTACACAATACAAAAGAAGAGTTGACCTCCTTAGGTTAGACCTGAGCATCACTTGGGTTGTATAGAACACTAAAAGCATTGGTCCCAAGTGTCACTCGCGCTCTAAACTCAGTAAAAGGAAGTCTTCCTCTCACCTGGCAGCAAATTAACAATCTGAAGAATTGATGCACGTTTATCTACTTATTGTACTCGTGGCAAAATAAGTGCTTTCTTAAGTTTTAGAAAATGTACACATGGCATAACATTTGAGAGCATTTGGGTTTAGGGATTGGATTATCTGTTTTGAAAGTTGGAGCATTTTTAATATTTTATTGACTTAACTCTTTTAGGGCTGATGTAGACTTTTGTCAAAATTCAGGAGTAGAGGATGGTAATCAGCTGTAAACTGCAGCAAAACTTACTCTTATGTTTTAGTTTGACTCTCTTTGCTAGAAGGAAAGTTACATGGCTTTAATAATAATAATTCTTTGCATTTATATAGCGCTTTTCTCACTACTCAAAGCACTCGGCAATTGCAGGTTAAGGGCCTTGCCTAAGGGCCCAACAGAGCAGAGTCCATAGTGGCATTCTATGGGATTCGAACCAGCAACCTTCCAATTGCCAGTGCAGATCCCTAGCCTCACAGCCACCACTCCGCCTTTAAACCTCAATTCCCTACACATGCATGAGTAGCAAAGAGCAAACAACCTCTAAAATGGTGCCGACATCTGGCGAGAGACTAAAGTGAATGTGCAAATCAAAATACTCTGTGGACGCTTTACGTAATTTCGTTGAATAGGACTCTGACTCGTTGGACTCCGAGTTTGAAGCAAGTGATCTGGAGATGGATATCAAAAACGAAAGTGAGGTACCAGCATCTGATCGGTCCCTAGCTGATCGTGGTGCTGAACACTTTCGTGTAGCTGATGTGCCTACAGCAGTATTTGCCTGGGAGGACCACCACTTCTGATGACAAGAGGTACAAACCAGATTGTGTCACACTGCAACCGCCACCCACCTGCTGTGTGGAGACAGCCAGGCAGCCGGCTCACCATGCATTCCTGCTGACCACGGAGGTGCCCCCTCACTGAGATGCTGAACATGTGCCAACAGCAGCCACAACATATAGCGACAGATGTTTTATATTGACTTATGTGTGAAACAATTGCTTTATGTGCTTTTCAGAAAACTAATTTTTTTTGGAAAAAATATTCATCCATCAAAGAGTTAATAAAAGAGACAGATATCACATTCTTCCTTAAATATTTTGTAACGGTGTTGTAAGGAGTTGCTCAGACTGCCATGCCACTGTTTGTACATGCAGGACTTTTGAGTATGAAGCACAGGCATGCTGTACTGACGACAGAGGGTCTGTTTTGCCAACAAGTTCAAACATGCAATAGACAAAATACTGTATAAAAAATATGCAAGTTAAAATAGACAGATTTAATTAGTGTATTTGGTAATTATTAGCATCTTTACATTAGTTGAAGCTGTAAAAATAATTTTTGAGGGATTTTTAGGATTTATTTTAGTACAAATTGTGATACGTGAGACACTCTCTTACACCCAATAACATGAGGCTGGGTCTCAGTCTTCAGAATGATCAGCTTTATTAACAGCCTTCAAACAGGAACAGCAAGCGTATTTATTGAAGCGGGAGCTGCCACTCTATGGCACACAAACACTGCAAGCAAGCAGTGACTTCATTAGTCATTCTGCCTCGGCTCCCTCCTTCAGTCCAGGTACTGATAATCCTCCTCGTCAGGTTGGTCTCACGGCTGCTGATCCGCGATCGGGATTGGACCATTCTGGAGGAGAGGAGACAAAGAGAAATTGGGCCAGGTCATTGGCCGAATTAAAATAACCCCCCCCCCGCCCCCTTTCAGTGATCAGTCACTGGCAGAGGGATGCTCTACATGGAGAGCTGTGAGTGAACTTGTCACGGTGATGAGTTTTCTATGGCCGACAGACACACTATTGTGTGATGGGGCTGGAAAGGCGCTGTTGAAGCAGGACTTGTAGCGTGGCGGGGCTGCGTGCACGTCACAAAATGTTAGGATGCACAAGGTACCCCAGACCACCCACTTGATTCCACCTATTCTTCTAACAAGTCTGCTAAATTTTATTTAGTGTCTCAAAAATGTATAGACCAGTTAAAATCACATCCTTCAACAAAATCCAACATACAGTCGATTCAGAAAGTATTTGGATCTCTTCACTTTTTTCCACATTTTGTTATGCTGCAGCCTTGTGATAAAAAATAATTTTTTCTCATATCAAGCACTTAAAACCCCAGAATGATAAAGTGAAACCTGGATTTTAGGATTTTTAAAAAATTTATTAACAAAAAAAAAAAAAAACCTGAAATCTCAAGTTGACAAAAGTATTCCTGTGACACTTGAAATTTGACACATGTGCGACCCATTATATTGATTGTCATGGAGATGTTTCTACACCTTGTTTGTAGTCCACCTGTGGACACCAGTTAATTGGACCGGACTACATAAGGCATACATCTGTCAATATGTGGTCCCACAGCTAACAATATCTAACAGATCAAAATCTAAAGCCATGAGGTCAAAGCAACTGCTTGTAGAGTTTAGAGACAGGATTTTGTCGAGTCAGAGATCTAAGGAAATGCCTACAGCAATAAATGTTCACAAGAGCACAGTGGCCTTCATATTTCTTAAATGGAAGAAGTTTGGAGCAACCACAGTTCGTTCTGAAGCTGGCCACCTGAGTAAACTGCGTAATCTAGGAATATGGGGCTTGGTAAGAGAGGTGACCAAGAACCTTAGGCTTACTCTGAATGATTAAAGAGAACCTGTGTGGTGATGAGAGAAACATTCAGAAGGACAATCTGGGTTTTATGAAGAGTGGCCAGACAGAGGCTTCCCCTCAGTAAAAGATACTTGCTTGGAAATTGCAAAAAGGCATCTACAGGGCATGGGTTGGCAGGGACTATGATTAAAAGATTTTCTGGAGTGATGAAACCAAAATTAGAGTCATGTCTGGAGGAAACCAGGCACATCTTATAACTGGAAAAATGCAAATTTCAACTGTGGAACATGGATGTGGCAGCATCATGCTGTGTGGCTGTTGAGGGAATGGCAAAATGACAAAACAAGAGAGATATCCTTAAAGAAAACCTGCTCCAGAACAGTATGGACTTGAGACTGGGCTTCCAACAGAACAATGACCCTAAGCACAAGCTAAAGACAATACAGGAGTGACTCAGGGACAGCTCTGAGAATATCCTTGAGTGGCCCAGTGAGCGCCCAAACTTAAACCCAATGTAATATAGCTGGAACAACCTGGAAACAGCTGTGGTCTCCATCCAACCTGACGCACCTTTTGGAAATCCACAGAGAAGAATGTCAGAAAATTCCTCAATCCAGGTGTGCAAAGCTTTTCTCATCAGACCCAAAAGTGACTCCCAGTTGCAGTCACTGCCAAAGGGGCCTCAATGAAGTAATGACTAAACGCTCTGAAAAACTTGTGTCGATGGGATAGTTCAGCTTTTTATTTCTTTACACTTTTCAAAACATTCTAAAATCCATCTTTTGTTTTGTCATTTGGGGATATTAAGGGTTGCTTGAAAAACAAAAGAATGTAAATGACTTTGGCACAAGTCTGCAACATAACAAAAATATGAAAAAAGTGAAGGGGTCTGAAGACTTTCTGAGTCCATTGCCATTGATAGACTGGATCATGAAGTGAGGGCAATTGTGGAAAATCCACATCTTCCACAGTATGAAAAGGACAATGTGTATGAACAAGTGATGAATTGCTATCAAGAATCTGAGAAGACACCACTGACTTTATTTTTGTCCAAGTAACATACGGAAATACAGTAGGTGCCTTGGTGGTGTGTTTGGGGGGAAGAAGAAGCTGAAATAGATTCAGTTTTACAGACATAATGGAGTGTGTGTCTCAGAGGAACATAGGAAGGCTTACAGTAAATCTGAATTTTTAAATGAAGCTCTCTGAGCCGTCAATAGAAGCAACCTAATGGTCAAGGAGTAGCCTCAGACTCAATGGGTGGGGTACATTTTTTAAGCTATGACCAAATTCTACGGAACCTCTAAATGAATATGACCCAAAAAAAAATAAAATAAAACAATTTCTTGTTGGGTGGCGCTGCTGCCTTGCAGTTAGGAGAACTCGGTTCTCTTCCTGGGTCCTCCCTGCGTGGAGTTTGCATGTTCTCCCCGTGTCTGCGTTGGTTTCCTGTGGTTGCTCCGGTTTAATCCCATAGTCCAAAGACATGCAGGTTAGGTGCATTGGCGATCCGAAATTGTGCTTGGTGTGTGTGTGTGTGTGAATGTGCCCTGAGGTGGGCTGGCGCCCTGCCCGGGGATTTGTTCCTGCCTTGCACCCTGTGCTGGACTGGGATTGGCTCCACCAGACCCCTGTGACCCTGTGTTAGAATATAGCGGGTTGGACAATGACTGACTGACAATTTCTTGTTATCACACAAAAATATCTAATGACATGTGAAAATATTTTGTGACAGAATAATTTCTCATGCACACGAGAAGTAACTTTTTTTGTGCTGAAGATACATTTTTATCCAATTTCCGAGAAAACGTTTGAGAAAATATGGGTCAGAATTTATTTTTATTTGATGCATATTATTACTTTTAAAAAATGTCAATTTTGTTTATGTTACAGTTTCTTTTTAATTTAATTTGATTTTAATTTAATTTTATTTTTACATTTTTTCTTTCTTCACCTTGTAAAGCACTTTGAGCTTCATTTTTTGTATTAAAGTAAAAGACCATTTCACATTGTTTAGATTTAGAACTGTACTACACCACATTTTTGCATATTCAGTCGAGCTCCTAGTAAATCTTTGAGATGGTTGCGCTTCTGTCTTTGTCTGCGTAGTTTCTCAGTTCTGAGAGTGATGGCTGATAGGCTGACTGATGTTGTCCTCCACATGCAACCATGCCCTGTACTTTGTCTTGATAGCAGTTAGTGCTGAAAATGTGGACTCACAAAGACAAACTCTATTTAATTATCATCATATTTTCCCTTTTAGGTGAACTTAACTTTTCCTCGCTTCACAAAATAGACACTTGACCCACAAATCTATCCATTACTTAAAAGTTTTCTTTTTTCTCCAATCTATCCAATTAGCTTCCGTGTGACCGAGCTAAGCAGAGTCATACGTGATTGACAGTTAGATATGAAAAATGGGTGATTCAAGACTTCACAATCATTTTTATTGGCTCAGAGCATGGGAGTGACTGGCACAAATGTACGTCTCTATGCTTATACTCATACATTGTTCAGAGGGTCTCAGACTGTGTTAAAAAGGTCAAGCTTTTAAATTGCTGTATTGTTGTTTAAAAGCTGATGTACAAGTCAGAGAGACGCATGGTGACAGCTAGTCAGATTTTGATTGGCTATCAGAAAACAGGGTTTCTGGGATAGGCTGATGCTGTTGCACTATCTGGAAAGAGTCTTTGCTTTGTAATGCTGCTTTGGTTGGTTTAATAAAGGTCATTATTTTGCATTCAAGTTTTATATCTTGTGGAAATTGTTTAAAATACAGAGAATAAAGAGGAAGAGAGTAACCAGACCATTAGTACATCAAGTGTATCCATAGCAGTAGAGTGTTGTACCGTGTTAGCCATAGATTGATACAGGAGAAAGGAGGGTGACATGACACCTTTTATCAGCTAACTAAACAGATTACAAATGCAAGCTTTTGAGGCAGCTAAGGCCGCTTCATCAGGCAAGGTGTAACAAAGAAACTGAAAAATACTCTCGCTTATATTGGGACAGCAAAGTGATTTTTTTCTTTCATCTTAACAACCTTTTTGTTCAAATGTTAGCAAAATGAATACACCTGAGATGAACTGACCTGAAAGAAGAGAACAATGAATTAATAAAATGTAGAGATTAAATATCCATCACTAGAGAAAGTCATGTAAGTCTCAATGCATGCTCAATAATCCAGGTAAGGAAATTCTAGAAAGTTGATTCAGTTCATCTGGACATAGTTTTTTTTTTCTGATACGTTTCATCACTCATCCAATTGACTTCCTCAGTCTCAGTTGACTGCAGGTTTCTCCAACCTTATAAACAGTACCTTGGCCTAATGATCGAACTAGCACCATTGACTAACAATCAGAAATAACAACATAGCAGATGTGGAAGCAGAGCAACTGCTGATAAAAGTTTTGGCATGTCTCAACAATGCTAAGCCACCTGCACCCAATATCAGCTTTGAGGAGAGGAAGGCTCTCATGGCACTCAGTAAGGACGAAAACATCATCATCCTTTCGGCAGACAAGGGGAGGTGCACAGTGGTGCTAATCCAGATGGACTATCATGAAAAAATTTTTGTCTCTGCTTAGTGACAAAAACACTTATGAACTCCTAAAATGAGATCCAGGTAGTGGTTACAGGAAAAAGGTGATAGATCATCTCAAGCAGTTAGTGCATGAAAATGCTATTGACCGGACCTCATACCACAGATTACACCCAGGGGAAGCTACACCAAGTCTGTATGGTTTACCGAAGATACATAAACAGGATGCACCGTTAAGATCCATTGTCTGCATGATCAATTCAGGTTACATGTAACATCTCAAAGTTCCTGGCCGCTGTCCTCAACCTGTTGGTCAGCAGCTCAAAACACCATATTCAGAACACTTTGGATTTTGTGGAGAAGGTGAGAGATGTCATTATGGAGGCAGATGACACTATGGTCTCGTATGATGTTACATTTCTATTCACTTGCGTTCCAGTTACGGAAGCAGTGGAGGTGGTCCGTAAGAGACTATTGGATTACCCCACACTCAGAAAAAGGACCACTCTCAGCATCGACCAAGTGTGTTTGCTCTTGGAACTGTGTCTTCAATCCACATATTTCATATAGAAAGGCCAGTACTACAGGCAGAAACATGGGTGCGCCATGGGTTCCTTAGTTTCACCTATTGTGGCCAATCTGTATATGGAAGAAGTGGACTAGAGGACGCTATCATCCTATCCTGTAACACCACCGAGCCATTGGTTCAGGTATGTGGACGACAACTGGGTGAAAATCAAATCTCAGGAGGTACCACAATTCACTGACCACATCAACTCAGTGGACAAACACATCCAGTTCACCAGGGAGGACATGAAACGTGACAGGCTAGCTTTCTTAGATTGTGAAATTTCCATCAGCAATGGGGGACATATGAAAGTTGATGTGTACCGTAAACCAACGCATACGGATCAGTATTTATGGTTTTACTCCATCAAACCATCCATTAGAGCACAAAATAGGTGTCATCAGGACTCTACAACATAGAGCAAACATCATACCCACAGACACAGTGGCTAGGGAAGCAGAAGAACATCATATCAAAAAGGCCCTGAGAAAATGTGGTTATCCCAGCTGGACTTTTGTCAAAGCAGGGAAGACACCTAAAGAACACTCTAAGCAATCCAGGAGAGAGGAAGGACAACCGCTGCCTAAGCGAAAACCTTTGGTGCTCCCTTATGTGTCAGGAATATCGGAACAGCTGAGACGCATTTTTTCAAAACACCAGGGGCCTCACGTATAACGGCGTGCGTAGAACTCACACTATAACGTGGCGTAAGCACAAAAGCGGGAATGTGTGTACGCACAGAAAAATCCAGATGCAGGAATCTGTATGTATGCAAACTTTCACGGTCTTCCGCTACATAAATCCCGATCAGTGTGAAAGGTAACGCACGTGCACGCGCCTTCTGTCCCGCCCCAATTCCTCCCAGAATTACGCCTCTTTGAATATGCAAATCAATATAAATAGCCCTTAAGCTCAGTGTATTTATAAAGCCGCGTCAGGAATGTGGATCTAAGAAAGAAAGGGTGACCACACAGGAGCAGTAGCACTGCTTTGACGCTGGGTGCCGCAAGTCTGCAAAACTGAGCGGAGAAATTGTGTACGCCAGGGTATGAGGTACCGTGGAAATATGCATGGCTTTACGCCAAGTTTAGGTTTTATACATCGCGATTTGAGTGTGAAAACGTTCGTACCAACATTTCTGTGCATACGCACCGTTTATACATGAGGCCCCAGGTCTTGTTGGCTTTTAAACCCCAAAACACGCTACGGCAAAAATTGGTCCACCCCAAGGACCGGGTACCCCGGCACAGACATTTAAGTGCCAAGAGGATTGCCGTGAATCATACATCGGGGAAACCAAACAACCACTGGCGAAGCGGATGTCACAACACAGAAGAGCAACCTCGTCAGGCCAGGACTCCGCAGTCTATTTACACCTACAGGACAGTGGTCACTCTTTCAGTAATGAAGATGTGCATATCCTGGACAGGGAGGAATGCTGGTTTGAGCGAGGAGTCAAGGAGGCCATTTATGTGAAAAAAGAACAACCATCTCTGAAACGAAGAGGGTGCCTAAGGGTACATCTCTCACCATCTTACAATGCGGTGATTGCAGCCATTCCCCAACTCTCTGTGAATGGTACTCATGGCCATTGATCAATGGGAATACAAACTTATGCTTAAATTCAATACTCTACAAATGGTCTGAATAGAGACAAGAGTTTTATGACCAGATATGTGGACTAACAGACTGATTGACCAGCTGACTACATCAGAGGCCTATCTTACAGACAATGAACTTCAAAAAAACCTTACAGGACTTTCTCTAGTGATGGTTATCTTATCTCTACATTTTATTAGTTCATTGTACTCTTCTTTCAGGGTTAATTCATCTAAGGTTTATTAATTTAGTAACGTTTGAACAAAAAGTTTGTTAAGATGAAAGAAAAAAATCACTTTGCTGTCCCGATATAATTTAGAGTATTTTTCACTTTCTGTATTCCACCTTCCCTGATGAAGGGGCCTTAGCTGCCTTGAAAGCTTGCATTTGTAATCTATTTAGTTAGCCAATAAAAGGTGTCATTTCACCCTCCTTTCTCCTGTATACATCAAGTGTATGTGATATTTATGAATTACTTACCTTTACTTGACATGTATCACAAACCTCACTTTGAGAAACACTGCTGTATGCAACTGTAAGATGCATTGATGCACTATTTGTGTATTACCAGGGGATGATACTGCTTTCCATATTTTAGGGGTACTTTATAATTTTAAATGATGTTGTATAATGTACAATCCTGTCATATACTTATTTATTTCTTTATTTATATATTTTTTGTGTCATAGAACCTGAAGCTTCTCCTGTAGTCACTGAAAAAACCAAGAGTTCAGGAGAAGAACCTGGAAACACTGCTGTGAATTTAATTCCACAGAAATATGTTGCATTCCTCATTTCTTCATCATTTCTACTCCATCTTGTGGGATGAGTGTCAGACGTAAGTTGTTATTAAAGGTACAACAGATAATAATAACTTGAATGATATATACTGTATAACAGTATGCAATTGTAAATTGTATGATACAGGATATGGCCAAAAAGCGTGTGGATTCCTCTCCAAATGTTTAAATTCATGTGTTGCATTGTTAACTGATGCATAAAATCAAGCGCCTAGCCATGCAGTCTCTCCTGACAGACTGAAGAGTTTAGTTACTTTAAACATTGCACTGTCATAGGATGCCACACATCAGAACACGAAACTTCTGTTCTGCGAAATCTAGCTTGGGACAATTACTGCTATTATTGTGAAGTAGAAGTGTCGAGGAACCATGAAGTGGTACATAACGCAAACTCACAGAGCGAGGTTCTTGAGTGCTGAAGTGTGTGAAAATGGTCTGTCCTCTGTGGCATTACTCACAACAGAGGGCCAATCTGCCTCTGGAACAAAGTCAGCACTAGACCTATGCATTGGGAGCTTCATACTGTAGCTTACCATGGCTGTACTTAAGATTACTATGTGCAAACATGTTCTTTAGAATGATGACTCACACTTCATTATCTGTCTGATGGACCAATCTGTGTTTGGTAGATGCCATGAAAATGCTATCTTCTGGAATTAACAGTATCTAGTGTAAAATCTGGTAGAAGAGGGATCATGGTAGGGTTTGGAGCTAAGCCCTTTGGTGCCAGTGAAGGGTCCTGTTAATACTGTGGCTTACAAATGCATTTTAGACAATTGTGCACTTTGGCTTGGGAAGTCTTCTTTATGTTCCAGCATGACTGTGCCCCTGTGTATAAAGTCAGGGCACATGGAAGAACTTGAGTGGCCTGCACTGAGCCCTGATCCTAACCCTACCGAACACCTTTGGGATAAATTAGAATGCTGATTGTGAGCAAGGTCTTCTTGTCCAGCGCCAGTACCTGACCACACAGATTCTGTTTTGGCTGAATGGGAAAAATGTCCTACAGACACACTTGAAAACTTCTGGAAAGAAAAGAGCAAGCTGTTTTAGCCACATTGCTAGGCCAACTCCATATTAATGCAGATGGTCTTGGAATGAGAATGTTCACCAAGCTTATATAGGTGTGATAGTCAGGTGTCTACATACTTTTCTCCATAGTATGTTCTTGAAATGTTCAATAGGGTTGAGGTCAGGGCTCTATCAAGGCCACTAAAGTTCTTCCATATCTTTATGGACCTGGCACAGTTCAAAGAAGCACAGTTGTGTAGGGACTAAAAGGATCTTCAACAAAGTTGGAAGCATACAATTGCCTTAAATGCCTCTGTCTGCTGCAGCGCTACCAAGACCCTTCTTTCACTGGAACAAAGGAGCCTATCCCAAACCCTGCCATGATTCTTTATTCTCCAAACTTTACAGTGGGTACTATACAATCCAGACAGTAGCGTTTTCCTGGCATCTTGCCAAACCCAGATTGGCCCACCCAGATTGACAGATAGTGAAGCATAAGTCATCACTCTACTTTTCCACTGCACCAGAATCCAATGGCAGCATGCTTTACACCACTTCAGCTGACGCTTGGCATTGCACATAGTGATTTTAGACTTGCATGCAGCTGTTCAGCTAAGTAAACCCATTTCATGAAGCTCCCAATGCACAAATTTTGTGCTAATGAGAAGACGCCTATTTTTATGCACTTCGGCACTCGGCTACCATGCTCTGTAAGTCTGCATGGTTTACCACTTCATGGCTGAGCTGTTATTGCTCTTTGATGCTTCTATTTCACAATAATAGCACTTACAGTTGACCAGGGTAGATCAATGAGCTCTGTAACAAATATAAAATCAGCTGTAAGTTTAGAGTGCCGATTCTTAAAAACCTTTATGAAACATGGAAAAATCTTCATTTACATGTTTAATTATTCCATCCATCCAGGTTTGGGCCAGTCCTAGCAAACATCAAGCGTGTGACAGGAACAATCCCTGAAAGGGGTGCCAGCTCATTGCTATTGCTGCACCACCGTACCCTCACATACAGTATTTAATTTTTAACATTATACATTATTTATATAAAGTTAACAATTTATCTATTAAATGTAATATGCATACTTTAGTGGATTTTATCATAAAAATGATATCAAGTATGCATGCTAGTATTCTAACAGCACACAGTTCAAATATGATAGCTCTTGGAAATCTAACTTGACTTAAAAGCCAGTCTTCATCATCTGTAAATACGCGCTCTCTTCTATTGAACTCAATTGAATTCCTTTATTGTTATTGTATGATACAATGAGATTCAATATGCAAATCCTCCAAAAAATGTATTTTCCCATAAAATAGCAATAATAATAATATGATAAATAATACTGAAAAATATACAATATGAAAGCATAAGTACAATATACATGTACATACAGTGCAGATAATGCAGATGGTTCATAAAGTGGCTCAAGTTGTGCAATATTACAGTTGTAGTTCAAGTTTAAAGTGAGGTAATTTTATTTATAAGTATAATTAGTTCTACCTGGAGCACTTGATGGACTAATTGAGTGCGTTTAGAGCTCTTAGGACGAAACTGTTTCTGAACTGCGAGGTCCCTGCAGAAAAGGCTGTGAAACATTTGCCGGATGGGAAAAGCTCAAATAGACTGTGTGCATGGCTGAGTAGAAATTCACGCAGATGTTGGTGGCTTTCTTTATGCAGCATGTGCTATAAATGTCCTCCTACACCTGGAAGCTGTATCACAATATTTCTCTGTGCTCTCGACACAACCCACTGTAGAGCTGTGAGTCCACAGTTAGATGTAGTGAGTTAAAATACTCTGAGTGGTGCACTGAGAGTAACAACGCTAAACCAGCTATGGTATTTGGTATACCTTGTTCATTTTGTTCACCATTATATTGTTACAGAATGATTACAATCAAGCTAATTACATTTGTAGACGATATGCAATTAATTTCAGTGTATTTGATAAACCCACGTCATTGATGCTAATCTCAAGAAAGGGAGACCACACTGAACAGTAGCACTGCTTTGATGCTGGGTGCCTCCAATGTGCAAAACTGAGCAGAAAACATGTATATGCAAGGTCTGAGGCTGGTGTGAAACTGTGCATGGCTTTATGCCATGTTTAGTTTTAATATATTGCAATGTGAGCATGGAATTGGGTGCACACAACATTTGTGTGCATATGCTCCGTTTATGCACAAGGTTTTGTGCCATGATGGAGTTGCTGATAGATGGCATTTCTCCAAAGCACATTTAAGTAGTTTATCAGGCGTCACCGGAGCTAGACAGAGGGAGTTAGTATGGACATCCATCAGTTCAGTTTGCCACAGGTGGAATGCAATCAAGTTCTGGATATATCTCAAGGAGAATTAATGCAAACAGGAGGCGCATGAGGACAATTTGGAAGGTCACAGCAAATGGTCAGAATGCTTCTACGAGTAAAGATATTTCCATTTTTGTTTTTCCTTATAAATTTGAAAATCTTTCTGAAAACGTCTTTACTCTGTCATTATGGTATATGGGGTTTAGATTGATG
The DNA here is from genome assembly GCF_900747795.2 of Erpetoichthys calabaricus. NCBI lineage: Eukaryota > Metazoa > Chordata > Cladistia > Polypteriformes > Polypteridae > Erpetoichthys > Erpetoichthys calabaricus. Next base: position 316,396,654 of record NC_041397.2, read on the forward strand.
GGAAAAATGTCAAATTAATCCTTTAAAATTAAATCTCCAAAACAATAAAGTGAGCAGGAAGTAAAGGGGTCAGAAGACTTCCTCAATCCCCTGTGTATAGTTTAATTTTCAGGATTTGCCTCTCTATTTTTTTTTTAAATTTATGATTATATTTTTGTGTTTTTGTTACAGAACATTACAGATTATTCCTGTTTGGTTTTAAGTCCCAATTATTTCATATTTAATGTACTGAATTTCATTTTTGAAGTCAGACTGCAGTACCCCTAACTAGTTTTCTTGTCTTAATTTTCAGATCAGAAGATAAAGAAGACAACCTAGTTAGCATTTTCATATACTAAATCATTTAGTTTAATGTTTTTTGTTCATTAAATCATATAATTTGAAACTTTTACAATTTCTGTCTGATTAAATTAGATTTGAGGGGAAAATGTTATTTTTTTAATAGAAACAAAATATGATTAGCAGTAAAAAAAAACAGATTCTCTATCAGGGTGGCACGATTAAAGCACACACAGCCATACTTCAAGGAATAAAAAGCACAAAGTGGAAAATGCATTCACATTCAAAGTATTACTGCTTTTTATGCTGTGTAGTCACAATGGATGCAAAAACATCTTCCCAATGGTCCAGTTGGTGATTTACTCAGACAATCACTGTTTATAAAAGAGTAAGGATTTAAAAAGATTAGATCGTATTAGCTTTACTTTACTTTAATTACATGCCCACGGCTTGCAGATGCTTGCTCTGGAAAATGCATATGATGAAAGGCAACACCAAACTATGGAATTTGTGAGACAGGACTTTTGGTGATCTTCCAGTGATTAACAATTCTGTAGGAGCTTGACATTGATATTTTCAGAAAACAGTGAATTTATATCACCCCTATAAATCCAGAACTGCCTGGCTTAATAGCTGCTTGTAGTAGTTACTACCTGCATATGGCCAGGTTCTGCTTTTAGACTTTTTATACATAATTCAGTTTTAAACATTCCACTTTACAGTTAGCCCTTAATTTATGATTTTTTGTTGTCTCTCCATTTGTGTGTAGTGTTTCTCCTTGTGTTACAGTTCCTTGTGAAAGTATTCATTCCCCTAGGTGTTTGTCCTGTTTTGTTACATTATAATCTGAAATTAAAATGGATTTTCATTAGGATTTTATTAGGGGACTCTGCACCCTGCTTGCTTCGCTCAGGCGGGCACTATATGCCAGCCACTTTGTATCTCTGCCACTCGCGTATGTGGATTTCATTTTCACCAAACAACAAATCTTTTAATTCTCGCGGATATCCCTCTTCGTTGGGAAGAAACGCTACTTTTCCCTGATGACAATATGAATCACAAAATCTACAGGTCTCTGACTTAAAGTTTAAAGCCGAACAATATCTACCTACTTCTGTCATATCACCTACCGTATATACTCACGGATAAGTTCTCCCGCAGATAAGTCAGGACTTGATTTTACTGTATGATTTCTGGTATTTTATAATGTCGGTCGTATAACTCGAATGCGGAAAACTCACGCTATTAATTGAAGAGATTATGATATTCTAATGCCTGCCCACCTGAGAGAGTAACCACGGAGCACACAGCCTTTTTTTCTATGTGGGTGCTGCAATGCGCTGTATCAGCGTGGGCTCCTAACCCCTTTTTCTCTCTATTGTGCCTACGTGACCACACGGTAATACCCAAACTATTCCAAAGTGACGTTTGCACTGTTTTGTGTTTTTTTATATCTCACACCCTCATACACCTTTATTGTAAGAACATCCCTTATCTACGATGGAGTGTTCAATCGAAAGAAAATATGAAGTTGGTTTTAAATTAAATGTCATTGAAGTAGTGAAAGAAATTGGTAACTGTGCTGCTGCAACAAAATTCGATACGTCTGAGAAACTGATGTGAGATTGGAGGAGGCAAGAAGATATAAACAAAAAAAAAAACAATTTTAATGTCGAATTTTTGAATGGGCGTATAAGCAGGTATATGCTTTCTGTAGGCCTATATGTAACAGAGAAATTATTACCAAGTAGGGTGTATCCTACCTGAAATTGTGAAGTGTGTTTTCTCCCCTGCACTTTCTAGCAGTTTTAGTTTAATACCATTTTTACACTTGAGCACTACACAACTCTGTCTACTTCAAGTGTACAGAACAAAACCCAACTATCGTCTCCAAGGACCCATAGCAGAAAGGAACCGAGGCATTCAAGAGACCAACAAAAAGAGAAAATGTTTCTTTAAAGAAGTCACATGGGCCATAAACATGGGAAGATATCCATTTTGAAAACAAATGTGGATTAACAGTTTTACCTATTAACTCAGTAATGTTGACCATTGATGTGTTCATCGATATGAGCAGTGCTGATGAATGAGATGGCACTGTGGTAATTCAAGTCTGAATACTGGCTGAGAGCAGTATACAGTCGTTGTCAAAAGTTTTGAGAATCACCCAAGTGTTTGGTTTTCACAAAGTTTTCTGCTTCAGTGTTTTTAAATCTTTGTGTCAGATGTTCCTGTGGTAGACTAAAGTAGAATTACAAACATTTAATAAGTTCCAAAGGCTTTTATTGACAATTCCATGAAGTTTATGCTAAGAGTCCATATTTGCAGTGTTGGCCCTTCTTTCTTTTTCAAGACCTCTTAACTCACCCTGGCAGGCTGGCAATCAACTTCTGGGCCTAATCCCGATTGATGGCAGCTGCCCATTCTTGCATAATTAAAATTGGTGGATTTTCGTTTGTCCACCCGCCTCTTGAGGATTCTCAATGGGATTAAGGTCTGTGGAGTTTCCTGGCCATGGACCCCAAATGTCGATGTTTTGTTCCCCGAGCCACATAGTTACCACTTTTTTGTTGTGACCCGGTGCTCCACCATGCTGCCATTCTTGAGCAAACTCTGCACTGGTGGGGCCCCAATCCTGAGCCATGAATAAAGAATAGGACCAGAACATCCTCTGAGAGCAACTTCTACCAACCATCCAAGAACAGTTTGGTGACCAACAATGAACAATCCAGCATGATGGAGCACCAGCCATGAAGGAAATGTGAGAATGTGAGTATGTGAATTTCCCCTTGGGATTAATAAAGTATCTATCTATCTATCTATCTATCTATCTATCTATCTATCTATCTATCTATCTATCTATCTATCTATCTATCTATCTATCTATCTATCTATCTATCTATCTATCTATCTATCTATCTATCTATCTATCATATAGTGCCTTTCTATCTATCTATCTATCTATCTATCTATCTATCTATCTATCTATCTATCTATCTATCTATCTATCTATCTATCTATCTATCTATCTATCTATCTATCTATCTATCTATCTATCTATCTATCTATCTATCATATAGTGCCTTTCACATCTATCTATCTATCTATCTATCTATCTATCTATCTATCTATCTATCTATCTATCTATCTATCTATCTATCTATCTATCTATCTATCTATCTATCTATCTATCTATCTATCTATCTATCTAACTGTCTGTCTGTCTATCTATCTATCATATAGTGCCTTTCTATCTATCTACAGTGCATCCAGAAAGTATTCACAGCACATCACTTTTTCCACATTTTGTTACGTTACAGCCTTATTCCAAAATGGATTAAATTCATTTTTTTCCTCAGAATTCTGCACACTACACCCCATAATGACAACGTGAAAAAAGTTTACTTGAGGTTTTTGCAACTTTATTAAAAATGAGAAAACTGAGAAACGGGCTATATTATGTCCAAAAAATATTGACGTTAATCAAATATATAACCAAGTGATTGCATTGCTTCCTGAAGAAAGCAGCCTCTTTCTAAGTACTGACAATGTTGATTCTGAAGACGAAAATGAGCATCTTAATTTCCCCTTGGAATATTTAAACACTATTAACCCTGCCGGATTTCCACAACACAATCTTACCCTTAAGGTCGGAACAATAGACATGCTATTAAGAAACCTTAATACTAAACAAGGTTTATGCAACGGTACTCGGTTAGTCGTCAACACCATGACAGACAATGTAATTGAAGCAAAAGTACTTACGGGATCGCATACGTCCAATACCATTTCATGACTTCTGTAATTCGTATGTACATCATCTACACCTTTACACTCAAATATATCTCATACATATACCTGCGGCAACTCACGGACATTATATACTTACACGATTAAACGTCCATTTTACTTTACATATATTACTTAATGGAAATACAGATATATGGATTTAATTACATCCATGTGATTTCCATTCATTCCTTTGCGATTCGTTAGAGAATCGGGGTTTACTGGTGACATAATGATACCCACTTGCATCATAAGAATGCACTTTCAAATCAGCAGCAACACACTAGTCTACTTTATATAAAACACTGCAGGCTTTTGTTTGCACTGTTTTTATTCAGTTCCACAGAAGGCATGTTTTCACAACACCCAAAAAATGAAATACTAAATACTGTACATTACAGTTGTGTTCTTTACGGTACAGTAAATTCAGTTAAAGCAAAAATAAAACAAACAATACACTACTGTAAACACAGAAAAACATAATTGTGTGTAAGTGGGCTTATGGATCCTGCTGTCTGTTCGGGTCTGGCCACAGGATCTCATCAACATCACAAGCAATGTCTTCTCTCGCTAAGCATCGGGGAAAATATCCCCTTGTGTGCCAAATCCATCCATGGCTGGACCTTACCTCAATGTCTCCGCAGGCCTGTTCCATTGCCTGCAGAAGAGGCATGCGGGCATGTGGTTGCCGGTCATATACGCGCCATCTCCAAGCGGAAAAAAACTCTTCTATAGGGTAGAGAAATGGCGAGTAAGGGGGCAAATACACAACTTCAAATTGATCATGAATGGTGAACCAGTTCTGGACGATAGCAGCCCGATGGAAACTGACGTTATCCCAGACAACAACAAACGTGGGCTGCTCTGGTCTGTCCTGTACAACTGCATCATGAAGTGCATCTAGAAATGTGATTATGTGTTGCGCATTATAGGGACCCAGTTTGGAATGATGGTGCAGTAGCCCTCGGAGGTTATGGCGGCACACAATGTGATATTTCCTCCGCACTGCCTCAGGACGTGCACAATCGCCCTTTGGCCAAGTATATTACGTCCCCGTCGTCTACATTTGCTAAGGTTGAATCCAGCCTCGTCAATGTAAATAAATTCATGAGGCTGAGCAGCTCCATCCTTGTCCAAGATTCTCTGCAACAAAAAATACATATTGTGGATGGCATTACTCAAAACACACAACTACACTACTACACATACAGAACCGCTCCACCCCACCACACAGGTATCTGCGTAGCTTTCTGAATATATCTATGTGGCACTGATCCAATGGCACATATTCAGCTGTTACTGGACTGCACCCATTCTGTATTGTAAATGTAAAGGACTGTAACACTTACCTGTACATATTCATGTCGAAGTCCTTTGACCCTAACACTGTTCCTCTCAAATGGGACCCTGTACAGTTGCTTCATGGTCATGTTGTGGTTTACCAAGGTGCTCCTGATGCGCACTCCTTTGAAGAGGAAGATATGTTTGCATTCTTTTAATTGTGAGACAGAACTGTCATCTCTGTCTTGTCATGGAGCACAGTTTAAACTTTTGAAAAAGAGACAAATGTTTGTTTGCAGTGTTTGAATAACGTTCCTGTCTCTCTACAACCTCCTGTGTTTCTGCGCAAATCTGTGACCCAAGCATGACAATATAAAAATAACCATATAAACATATGGTTTCTACTTCGCGGATTTTCACCTTTCGCGGGGGGGGGTCTGGAATGCAACCCCCGCGATGGAGGAGGGATTACTGTATTCCTACAGGTTTTTCTTCATTAAATTAATTTTATTCAATGTATATTCTGATATAGTAGCACTTGTTTCCAGTATATGATTACAAAATAATAATGTCCTCTAGCCAAGGCCTGATTAAGGTGGGTGCTGTTGATGCTGCAGCATTAGGCCCATTCCTCAAATAGGCCCAGATGAAAACAGATGAGAATTTTCCGGAAGCTGAACAGTTTTCCTTTGCTATATTAACCTCAAAATAATTCTTAGAATGAAATTTGGAGTCCAACTTTTGGACGCCTAGACACAGCATTACTTATTATACAGTTACTATTGTTCTTTTGGCTGTGACGTAACTATAACGTCGTTGTGTTTATTGTTAACCCAAGATTTCAAATTAATGCTATCAATTTTATGTTAAACAGTTTACTTAGTAATGTAGCTGCGTTTTTTGCAATATCTTAGGGATTCTTGCCAGTTTATTAGTGTTCGGTAAGTGCCACGTAGTAAATTTTTCACCTTGAAAGTTAGTTGTACAGTAAACATCGATGGCTATTTAAATGGTTATCTGTAAAGGTAAAACTAAAAGCCGGCCCGCGGGCTCGGCATGGATGTTTAGAAGTTTTAAAATCCTCGACAGGATTCTGGTCTATTGTGAAATTGAAATCGTGGACAAATTTTTACCCTCAAGAGCCTGAACTGAGTCACTTTGACCCAAAGTCTCTGCAAATTCATTTTTTCTTACTCCGTTTCATAAGAGAATTGTGAAATTTTGTGTATTTGATTGTTAGGTTTTCTGCATTAAGTGCACTTTTCAGACAATTGCTATTGAATGTTGATGTTACATAGTTTGATGTTAATCTCGAGTTGTTATGATACTACGTCGTTATTATTATTCACGTTCAATAAAGGCTGGCTGGTTGCATAGCAAGCAATTAAGGCTCCTTGGTCGGTCTGAGTGCGCCTGTACGGTGAGTGTTGAATGCACCAATGCAGAGAAATAATAGGCCTTTTCTGCACTGCAGCATCAGGGCCAATTTCGTCTTAATCCGGCCCTGCCTCTAGCCAAGATTACCTCTCAATCACTACTTAATGCATGCTGCTTCCAAAAAAGAAACAACACAGAGAAGAGATGTTTACATCAATGAGGCCTTGTTTCCAGTCAGTGATGACTTTATGCACTGAGGATTCTGGTAAGCTTGTGATTTCAACAATCTCTTTGTGGGACTTCCCCACCAGTAACACTCCCACCACCCTGCCTCGCTCAAACGTTGTCAGCTCCATCTATGACCTGTACGTAAAATCAATATACCAGTAATTTATCTTTTATACAGAAAATAGAAGAATTCTGACAGATTTATTATATTGGAAATTCCAATCCTTTCTAGCGAGGTGTTGTACTTGTGCTTGAAAAATTAGTATGAAGCTCTCCTCAGTAGTTTTAACTTAATTTAACAGCCCTCAACTTTGTCGTCTTCAGCATTTATCCATTTTCTTCTTCCTTAACATCATGTCTTGTTCGAGTCTGTGAAATTGTCTTAGTGTTGGGTACTACCAGCCTGTGTCAAGCTCATGGCATCAATGCATTGGCCCTGCAGTGTTCTCCATCCCCTTGGCTATGTGTGTGCATGTGCAACCTGCACTGTTAACTGTGGGGCTTGAATAAGAGAGCCTATTGTTTTTAGTATTGAAACAAGGACCCCCACCCACTTTTAAAAAACAACTACACATTAATCAGAATTGGACAGAGTGGCATGTCGAGGTTTCCCCACCACTGAGGACGACTGCCTGATGGTGCTAAATTTGAAAAAGTAAGGAAGGAAGTAAGAAGGCCTACCTGTGCAACTTCCAATTTGCAGAACGGAAGCCAGCACTTTTTTTCTTTTTGTTCTTTATTTCGCCTTACACCATTTCTCATATTAGGAATTTGTTAGTTTTCGCATGTCCTTTGCGGTCAGAGCTCAGGGTCAGCCATTGTACAGCACCCCTGGAGCAATTGAAGGTTAAGGGCCTTTCTCAAGTGTCCAGCAGAGTAGGATCTCTTTTTGGCAGTGACGGGGATTCAAACCGGCAACCTTCGGGATACCATGATGTCCCTGTTTCAAAAGTGTGCAGGGTTCTGGTGTGAAAGCAACAGGTATGTACACAGAAAATCACGTTTTTAATTGTTTACCCACCTCACGCTGCTGTACAGTAAACACCTGGGTATCAGCGCTGTTACTAGACTGCCCCAGAGGCTTGAGTCTGAGCCATGCACTGTGTAGTCTGTGTAGTCTACCATTTTATGGTGACTTGCCCTTCCCCATTAAAAACATGAGGCTCTTGCTTTACTTAACACTTAAATCTCTGAGGCTGTATTTTGTCAGATGATGATGAACTCAGAGTGTAACAAAATGATCTGATGCCAAGCAAGACGGACCAGGCATCAGCATTCCACCTTCTGATTGATTTCTTTTTTGTGACAAGAAAGGTACATGTGTTGCAAATCATTGGCAAAGTATGAGCAGACATTAATAGTGAGTTAAATTAAGGGACAGTAATAATGTTTGGGACAAAGACACATTCTTCCTTGATTTCCTCCTCTGCTCCACAGTTTAAAACTACAAATCAAACAATTCAGACTTTGATTAAAGTGTACACTGCAGACTTTGATTTAAAGGCCACTGCATACATTTCAGTCACACCATGTAAAAATTACAATACTTTTTATTTGTGGTCCACCCAGTTTCAGGTCACCATAACGTTTGGCACAATTTGTGTCACAACTGTTTGTGATTCCTCAGGTGGGTTTCTTGCTTCATAAGACACATCAGCTTGATTTTCCCTTTTGCAGTCTGTAGTTGCCATTGTCCAATGTGAGGGCAACAGCTATGACAAGGAAAGCCCAAGAAACCATTATATGGCTGAAAAACAAGAATAAAACATCATTGGAGACATCAGGAAAAACTTAGGATGACCAAAATCAACTGTCTGAAATTATCATGAAGAAGAAAGAACACACTGGTGGTAATCACAAAGGGACTGGTAGGCCAAGGAAGACCTCCACTGCTGATGACAGAACAATCCTCACTATGGTCAAGAAAAACCCCAAACTCCTGTCCAACAAATCACAAACAGTCATCAGGAGGCTGATGTGTGTGTGTCAGAGAAGACAATCAGCAGAAGACTTCATGAACAGAAATACAGAGGACACACTGCAAGATGAACACCACAAAAACAGGATGGCCAGATTACAGTTCAAAGAGCTGCAGAATTTTGGAAAAGGTCTTGTGGACAAATGAGATAAAGACGAACCTGATCAGAGTGATGGCAAGAGCAAAGTGACTCAGGAACTGCCTGAGATCCAAAGCAGACCACCTCATGTGTTAAACATGGCAGTGCTGTGGGTGTTATGGTTTGGGCATGTGTGGCTGCCACCAGTCCTGGCACACATCTCTTCGTTGATGAAGGAACTGCTGATGGCAGTGGCACAGTGAATTCCGAGGTGTGTAGAAACATCTGATCTGCTCAATTCCCAGTAGATGCCTCCAAACTCACTGGACAGTGCTTCATCCTAAAACAAGACAATGAGCCAAACATACTGCTGTGGCCACATGAGAGTTTATCAAAGTTAAAAAATGGAAAATTCTTGAATGGCCAAGCCAGTCACCCGATTTCAATCCAATTGAGCAGGCCTTCCATATGCTGAAGAGAAAACTTAAGTGGACAAGCCCCATGAAACAAGTAGGAGCTGAAGAAGACTGCATTAGAAGCTTGGCAGAGCATCACCAGAGAAGACCATCAACATCTGCTGATATCTATGAATCGCAGACGTCAAGCAGTCATTAAACGCAAAGGAGATGCAACTCCAAACTGCAAGTCAGAAATGTGATGGTTTTAATTATGGTGGCCTGAAACGGGAGGACCGTGTAGAAAAAGTGCCATAATTTCTACAGAATGTGACTGAAATATCTGCAAATCCCCTTAAATGAAAGTCTGCAGTGAGCACTTGATTCACAAAGTCTGAATTGTTTGATTTATAATTTTAAACTGTGGAGCAGTGGGGGGAATCATAGGAAAACTGTGTCTTTGTCTCAAACACCATGGAGGGCACCGTACATCACAATTTTCATGTCAAAAACACCACTTCTATAGAGTATGGAGGTCATAATAGAATTAAGTCCTTTAATTAGCAAAATTACGGACTGGTGACTCTAAATTCCTTCCATTTTCTAACCAGGCTTTTCAAATTGAGTTTTGCTGAGGAGGAGCTGCCCAGGTGCATTAGATGTATGGAGGGAGCAAGGCTGGGCAGGTGTCAGTCCAACCCATGGCAATGTAGAATTGGCCATTAACTAGCATGATTGTCTTTGCAATGTGGGAGGAAAGACACACAGAGACACAGGAAGCCATACAAATCTCACACAGGAAGTGCCCAAGCTTGGACATAGACTCATGACATGTCAAGCTGGGAGGCAGAAGCTCCAACCACTGTGCTGCCTGCATCATTTGATGCATGAGAACTTATTAAGGTTATATGTATCCATACCAACAGCAGTTAACAAGATGGAAATTAAACAAATGATGTAACAGGAATGACAGTTATTCATAAAGATGGACAGTGATACTACCTCAGGTTTCAATACCTAAATCAGACCTGGTGAAGAAATCTGATGTGACGTCAGTGGCCTTTACATCACACAGCCTAGACATGGCCTGAGCGTTTATGGACCCAATTATTAACTAAAGTGGAGAGTATGCATTGCACATGAGTTGGGAATATTTAAAATAGATTCTCACATGTAATTTCTGCTTAGATTCTTCAATTTTCCGCAATTTAGAAGAGCTTGTTTATGAAGCAGGGTGTGTCAGGGGAGAAGGAATATGGCATTACATTTTTCTTCAATTAAAAATGAATCTGGATACGTAGCAGACACCAAGAATGGTGGGACGGTATTGTTAGCTGCTTTGATGAATCCCAAGAAAAGGCAGGAAACATTTCAAATGAGAGAAATAACTTTCACGTATCAATGAAAAATTCTCTACCCTCATCATGCCATCATTCGAGTATTTTTCCAATTTTACAATATTTTTTAGTTTTACTTCATCGCTATCTGCTAATTTTAGTTTTTTTTACCATTTTAATATTATTTTTCATTCTTTTTTTGTTTATATTTAGTTTTGGTTTTTCAGTAATTAACATGAATTTTTTTCTCATATCAAAAATGTCCACATTCTGCGAGTGTAAAGCACAGTTTTCTTCATACAGTAGTAGTAGTCAAACTGTCTCTCATTCATCTCGGACTAATCCAATGAATCTGTACAATACTACTGTCTGTGACAGAATTCCATTTTCTTCTAATAAAGTCGAGGTTTCCAATGTGGTCAAAAAACGCAAGAATCCAAAAACAAGTGTGCTCTGATGCCATTGGTTATTATAATCTGAAAACAAGTTTAAGTAAATAGTTATTTGAAATTTAAAACATTTTCTTTTATGTTTGGAGGTTAAAAATGAATAAAACGAGTCACCAGACGTGGGGGGAAAAATGTTTTATTAAATATAAAAACTGACTTAGCGATGTGCAGTATGTGAGAAGCTTCATGGATCGAACCCTGTGAATCCAGCCAGCAATATTAGCAATAGAAAAAAAAAGTCCGATAAGTATCAAAGTAAAAGTATTGTTACATATGAAGTACTCACTCTGACGTCATAGGCATTGCGGCTTGCAGTTAGGATCTTCTAAGCTCAGTTTCAAAAACTGAGGATTCATCAGAGGTAAGAATCCATTAGAATGTGTGGAATACCATTATCATTCTAATTATTATGAGAAGTCATCCAATTATTATGAAATACAATATTATTAATACAGTCCTGATCAAAAGTTTAAGACCACTTGAAAAATGGCAAAAAAATCATATTTTGCATGGTTGGATCTTAACAAGGTTCCAAGTAGAGCTTCAACATGCAACAAGAAGAAATGGGAGTGAGACAAAACAGTTTTTGAGCATTCAATTAATTGAAAATAACGATTAAATTGAAACAGGCTGTTTTACAGCTGATCAAAATTTTAGGACCACATGCCTTTAAAAGGCCAAATCTGTGCAAAGATGTGGATTCATTGTCATTTTCTGTCAGGTAGTCACACGTTCTGATGGCAAAGGCAAAAAAATCTCTCCCTTTTTGAACGTGGTCGGGTTGTTGAACTGCATAAGCAGGGTCTCTCACAGCGCGCCATCGCTGCTGAGGTGGGACGCAGTAAGACAGTCATTTGGAATTTCTTAAATGATCCTGAGGGTTATGGAACAAAAAAGTCAAGTGGAAGACCCAAAAAAATTTCACCAGCACTGAGCCGGAGGATACAATTGGCTGTCCGTCAAGACACTGGACGATCCTCGACCCAAATTAAGGCCGTTACTGGTGCTGACTGCAGCCCCATAACCATCAGACGGCATCTGAGACTGAAGGGCTTCAAAAACAAAAAACGTCTTCAAAGACCTCGTCTCCTTGAACGCCACAGAACTGCTCATTTGGACTTTGCAAGAGAGCACCAAACATGGGACATTCAAAGGTGGAAGAAAGTTTTATTCTCTGATGTGAAAAAATTTAACCTTGATGGTCCTAAAGGTTTCCAACGTTACTGGCATGACAAGCAGATCCCACCTGAGATGTTTTCTATGCGCCTCAGTGGAGGGGGCGCCATAATGGTCTGGGGTGCTTTTTCCTTCAGTGGAACAATGGAGCTTCAGGAAGTGCAGGGGCGCCAAATGGCCGCTGGCTATGTCCAGATGTTGCAGAGAGCATTCCTCATGACTGAGGGCCCTCGTCTGTGTGGTAACGACTGGGCTTTTCAACAGGACAACGCTACAGTACACAATGCCCGCAGGACAAGGGAATTCTTCCAGGAGAATAACATCACTCTTTTGGCCCATCCTGCTTTTTCAAGTGGTCTTAAACTTTTGATCAGGACTGTATTATTATTATTATTATTAAAGACCGTTTTAATTGCACAATGCAATTTTTCCAAATGGCACATTTCTGAGTCGGTAGCATGCCACAGTGGTCAAGCTGATGTCTCGCAGTAAGGAGACCAGGATTGCAACCCGGGTCCTTCCTGTATGGAGCATACATGTTTGCCAGATGTATTTGGCACTATTTATTTCCCAGTGCCTCTTTCCCTGTTGGTTTCATCACTTGTCAATCAAGTTCAGTGGGTTGAGCTTTTTCCTATTGGTTAATCCTTTGCTGTCACAGGTATTGCGGGCTGCAGTTGCGCTCCATTGGATATACAGTAGCTGGTAGGCTCCAATAGACTACCAAATGCCTTCAATGACTTTTCATAATAATTAAGAAATAAAGAATAATAATTTATTTAATAACCCATTTTTTCACAGTTTATTATCTTATATATTGTGGAATACCGGGGTGCTCCTGCTGCCCAACCCCAACACAGACACCAGTGCAAGCACACAGTTTTTTATTTTCCTGTGGGAGATGCCTTCACCTGTTCTCCCACTGGTACAGCAGAGTCACAAGCACTAACTACAGTTCAGAACACAACCTTTTCTTCTTTCTCTCCGCTCCTACTAACGAGCTTAGGAACATAGCGGAGTCTTTCTTTGTGTACAGTTGACAATGCTGACTGTGGAATGCTGAACTCGATGGCATGTTTTCTTCTTGATGGCATCGAAAAGTTCCAACTTTTCCTGTAAGGCAAATTGCTTTAGTTACATAAATGGCACATCTGTCAGTTATAAGGGGTCTGGGAGCAGGGGGGTCCCCCTTGGTGTCCGGGGCACGTGTCTCTTTAGTTTACCAAAACAGTGCCCATAGGTGTCCATAACACAGACTTTCTGGAGTGAGCGCCACTTGAGTTACATAAACGCCACTGTTCATGTCCATAGCACACCCCCCCGTTAACTTTCCTAAACGGCGCCCCTCAGGTAACATCATAAAATGGATTGACCGACTCTCTCCGGCTGCCATCTGTTCTTTTGTGAGCCATCTTTTTTTTTAGGAGTTAACGTGCATTCACATATAAAGCACAAAGCACATATTGTGAAATCCCGTCTACGTCTGCCTGCATGAAACATCTCACCCCCTCAACCAGTTTTGCTGAGAGGTGGGCAGAATGGTGGCGCAGTGAGTTTGCATATTCTCCCCGTGTCTGCGTGGGTTTCCTCCCACAGTCCAAAGACTCGCAGGTTAGGTGCATTGGCGATCCTAAATTGTCCCTAGTGTGTGTGCTTGGTGTGTGTGTGTGTATATGCGTGCCCCGCGGTGGGCTGGCGCACTGCCCGGGGTTTGTTTCCTGCCTTGTGCTCTGTGTTGGCTGAAAACCTGCTCCAGAGCGCTCTTGACCTCAGACTGGGGCGACGGTTCATCTTTCAGCAGGACAACGACCCTAAGCACACAGCCAAGATATCAAAGGAGTGGCTTCAGGACAACTCTGTGAATGTCCTTGAGTGGCCCAGCCAGAGCCCAGACTTGAATCCAAATGAACATCTCTGGAGAGATCTTAAAATGGCTGTGCACCGACGCTTCCCATCCAACCTGATGGAGCTTGAGAGGTGCTGCAAAGAGGAATGGGCGAAACTGGCCAAGGATAGGTGTGCCAAGCTTGTGGCATCATATTCAACAAGACTTGAGGCTGGAATTGCTGCCAAAGGTGCATCGACAAAGTATTGAGCAAAGGCTGTGAATACTTATGTACATGGGATTTCTCAGTTTTAATAAATTTGCAAAAACCTCAAGTAAACTTTTTTCATGTTGTCATTATGGGGTGTTGTGTGCAGAATTCTGAGGAAAAAAATGAATTTAATCCATTTTGGAATAAGGCTGTAACATAACAAAATGTGGAAAAAGTGATGCGCTGGGAATACTTTCTGCATGCACTGTAGATAGATAGATAGATAGATAGATAGATAGATAGATAGATAGATAGATAGATAGATAGATAGATAGATAGATAGATAGATAGATAGATAGATAGATAGATAGCACTTTATACAAGTCAGGTTTTAGTTTGTGATAAAGCTGCCAATTTCAGATGAGCTCCTTCTCTCTTTACTTTAGATGAGTGTTTAAAAATAAACCAAACAAACACAAATAAATGTTTTTGCTTAGAAATACTCCAAATAAGTTTTCTCTTCTTCATGCCAAACATTACTTTTATTTGTGGACAAATGAACACCATAAATTAGAAACAAAGCATAATATTTAATTAAAAGAAAAGATTAATGTAGTTACAAATAAACATATATAAAAATAAAACATATTTTAAAGTTATTAAAGTGTGAGAAGCAAAGCAGGAAGATGATTGTCCTATAGCAGCAAGCAATTTCCTTTTTTAAATGTATTTACTAAGATGCATTTTATAAATGCTTGATAGTTATTTTATTCTTAATTGTTTGCATTTCTTCTAGTACATGCCTCAAACAAATTACACTTATTAGGCTGCTGTAAAGTATTGGACCTCAAATCCAACAGTGTACTTGCCATCCAAGACTGTGCTTGTTCAAGACGTCTTTCAATTCAGGTCCTGTGCTGTTTCTAATTTTGTGAAATCTGAAAGTTTATGACTACTTAATACAGTATGACTTACTAATACTGCTGCTCAAGGAGGATTAGAGCAGCGTGTCAAGGCTGCAGCACACGTCTTAACATCTGCTTCACATCCCCTGGAATTTGAAACTTTTGAATGTAGCAGCTTGTTAAATACAAAGGAGCCAAAAAAAACCCCCAACAACTATGTGCTATGTGCCGCCCCAAGCAAATTCAAACCAAACTTACTTTGCATATGTAAAACATGTAAAGTGTAAGAAAGGTATGATTGTCAAATTGCTCTCTAAACAATATGCTTGGGTTTTCTTGTTTCCCATTTTAATGGACTCCTTGTACTGTTTTTCTGTCAGAATTACAGTGCACTCTGTTAATACATAATTTATAATTTGAAACATGATAAACTATCTACTACAAAATAAAACACTAAGGTTAGCGTGAATAGTCTCTCAGAGCAATCTGATAGGTCAGTTTGTCTTTGGACTGATTGGTCATTTTTACTTTGGTGATGCGACAAAAGCAAAAGTGTAAGTGTGAGTCTCATAAGGAAGAGTTAAAGTGCACACTGAGAGAAAACCAGTGAGAAAGTAACTCACAAATAATGACAAAGTCGGAGACAGAGACTTTACAGGAACATGTTCGAGAGACGGGCTGCTGATGAAGAGACATTCACACATAAGCAAATACAGAGGAAAGGTACTGAAGGTACACATAGTGCAGAAGATAGCAAACATTTTTTAATGATCCTATTACTTGTCTTTGACAGGTATCGTGGGTGGTAGATTATAAATACATACTCAGGCCCCCTGCAAAGGCCTGCTTTGCTTCTTCCCTCATTTCAATTTAAAAAAGAACAATTATTAACCATAAAATAATAAAACAAACAGTACATTTGGTACATTGTGCACAAGTTTTCAAGCCAAATTTCTCTATGGGCCTTCACACACTTTATCAAGGACTGCAAGCGGCTGGAGTCTCTTTGCAAAACTCATCTAGTGGGAGCTGATCTAAAAACATCTGCAATAGGAAGGGGGAACCTTGTTAAGTCTTTCCATTGTTTGTGCCTTCTTTGTTATTTCAGGAGTCACAGAATCCATCTCAGTAGCTTGGGGTGCAGCGCTGGCCTGGAATGCTAGCTTTACATGGATACACAACAGCTCAGGAGCTAAAGCAGATACTTTAAAACTTTCTAAATTGAGACAGACAATGTAGCAGAATAATACAAGAATACAGGATTGCAAAGATTTAGAAATTCTGATTTGTACAGAAAATTATAATTTAACACAAACTACTCTACTCACACAACTTCTGCCTGATTAAAGAGAGAATCTTGTTTTTTTATATTAAAGGCACTTAATTCCTTAATAATTACATTTGAGTCTGTTTCATAGTAGTCTCCAGCCTACACTTCTGCATGTACAGTTGTCACCAAAGGTTTTGAGAATGACACAAATTTTCATTTTCGCAAAGTTTGCATCTTCAGTGTTTTTAGATCTTTGTGTCAGATGTTTCTATGGTAGAATGAAGTAGAATTACAAACATTTCATAAATTTCAAAGGCTTTTATTGACAATGACATGAAGTTTATGCGCAGAGTCCATATTTGCAGTGTTTTCCCCTACTTTCTTTTTCAAGACCCCTGCAATTCACCCTGCCAGGTTTTCCATCAACTTCTGGGCCAAATCCTGCAGAATCAGTGCTTGGTGTTTGTCAGAATTGGTGTTTTTTTGTTTGTCCACCCACCTCTTGAGGATTTGACCACAAGTACTCAATGGATTAAGGTCTGGAGAGTTTCCTGGCCATGGACCCCAAATTTCCACTTAATTCTGGATAGATAGATAGATAGATAGACAGACAGACAGACAGACAGACAGACAGACAGACAGACAGACAGACAGACAGACAGACAGACAGACAGACAGACAGACAGACAGACAGACAGACAGATAGATAGATAGATAGATAGATAGATAGATAGATAGATAGATAGATAGATAGATAGATAGATAGATAGATAGATACTTTATTAATCCCAAGGGGAAATTCACATACTCACATTCTCACATTTCCTTCATGGCTGGTGCTCCATCATACTGGATTGTTCATTGTTGGTCACCAAACTGTTCTTGGATGGTTGGTAGAAGTTGCTCTCAGAGGATGTTCTGGTCCCATTCTTTATTCATGGCTCAGGATTGGGGCCCCACCAGTGCGGAGTTTGCTCAAGAATGGCAGCATGGTGGAGCACCAGGTCACAAGGAAAAAGTGGTAACTAAGTGGCTCGGGGAACAAAACATCGACATTTGGGTTCCATGGCCAGGAAACTCCACAGACCTTAATCCCATTGAGAATCCTCAAGAGGCGGGTGGACAAACGAAAATCCACCAATTTTAATTATGTAAGAATGGGCACCTGCCATCAATCGGGATTAGGCCCAGAAGTTGATTGCCAGCCTGCCAGGGTGAATTAAGAGGTCTTGAAAAAGAAAGAAGGGCCAACACTGCAAATATGGACTCTTTGCATAAACTTCATGGAATTGTCAATAAAAGCCTTTGGAACTTATTAAATGTTTGTAATTCTACTTTAGTCTACCACAGGAACATCTGACAAAAAGATTGAAAAACACTGAAGCAGAAAACTTTGTGAAAACCAAACACTTGGGTGATTCTCAAAACTTTTGACAACGACTGTATACTGCTCTCAGCCAGTATTCAGACTTGAATTACCACAGTGCCATCTCATTCATCAGCACTGCTCATATCGATGAACACATCAATGGTCAACATTACTGAGTTAATAGGTAAAACTGTTAATCCACATTTGTTTTCAAAATGGATATCTTCCCATGTTTATGGCCCATGTGACTTCTTTAAAGAAACATTTTCTCTTTTTGTTAGTCTCTTGAATGCCTCGGTTCCTTTCTGCTATGGGTCCTTGGAGACGATAGTTGGGTTTTGTTCTGTACACTTGAAGTAGACAGAGTTGTGTAGTGCTCAAGTGTAAAAATGGTATTAAATTAAAACTGCTAGAAAGTGCAGGGGAGAAAACACACTTCACAATTTCAGGTAGGATACACCCTACTTGGTAATAATTTCTCTGTTACATATAGGCCTACAGAAAGCATATACCTACTTATACGCCCATTCAAAAATTCGACATTTAAATTGGTTTTTTTTTATATCTTCTTGCCTCCTCCAATCTCACATCAGTTTCTCAGACGTCTCGAATTTTGTTGCAGCAGCACAGTTACCAATTTCTTTCACTACTTCAATGACATTTAATTTAAAACCAACTTCATATTTTCTTCTGATTGAATGCTCCATCGTAGATAAGGGATGTTCTTACAATAAAGGTGTATGAGTGTGTGAGATACAAAAAACACAAAACAGTGCAAACGTCACTTTGGAATAGTTTGGGTATTACCGTGTGGTCACGTAGGCACAATAGAGAGAAAAAGGGGTTAGGAGCCCACGCTGATACAGTGCATTGCAGCACCCACATAGAAAAAAAGGCTGTGTGCTCCGTGGTTACTCTCTCAGGTGGGCAGGCGTTAGAATATCATAATCTCTTCAATCAATAGTGTGAGTTTTCCGCATTCGAGTTATACGACCGACATTATAAAATACCAGAAATCATACGGTAAAATCAAGTCGTGACTTATCTGCGGGAGAACTTATCCGCGAGTATATACGGTAGGTGATATGACAGAAGTAGGTAGATATTGTTCGGCGTTAAACTTTAAGTCAGAGACCTGTAGATTTTCTGATTCATATTGTCATCAGGGAAAAGTAGCGTTTCTTCCCAACGAAGAGGGATATCCGCGAGAATTAAAAGATTTGTTGTTTTGTGAAAATGAAATCCACATACGCGAGTGGCAGAGATACAAAGTGGCTGGCACATAGTGCCCGCCTGAGCGAAGCAAGCAGGGTGAAGTGTCCCCTAGTAAAATCCTAATGAAAATCCATTTTAATTTCAGATTATAATGTAACAAAACAGGACAAACACCTAGGGGTATGAATACTTTCACAAGGCACTGTAACACAAGGAGAAACACTACACACAAATGGAGAGACAACAAAAAATCATAAATTAAGGGCTAACTGTAAAGTGGAATGTTTAAAACTGCATTATGTATAAAAAGACTAAAAGCAGAACCTGGCCATATGCAGGTAGTAACTACTACAAGCAGCTATTAAGCCAGGCAGTTCTGGATTTGTAGGGGTGATATAAATTCATGGTTTTCTGAAAATATCAATGTCAAGCTCCTACAGCATTGTTAATCACTGGAAGATCACCAAAAGTCCTGTCTCACAAATTACATAGTTTGGTGTTGCCTTTCATCATATGCATTTTCCAGAGCAAGCATCTGCAAGCAGTGGGCATGTGATTACGAGACTCAGAATGTAAAGCTAATATGATCTGATCTTTTTAAATCCTTACTCTTTTATAAACAGCAATTGTCTGAGTAAATCACCAACTGGACCATTGGGAAGATGTTTTTGCATCCATTGTGACTACACAGCATAAAAAGCAGTAATACTTTGAATGTGAATGCATTTTCCACTTTGTGCTTTTTATTCCTTGAAGTATGGCTGTGTGTGCTTTAATCGTGCCACCCTGATAGAGAATCTGTTTTTTTACTGCTAGTCATATTTTGTTTGTATTAAAAAAATAACATTTTCCCCTCAAATCTAATTTAATCAGGCAGAAATTGTAAAAGTTTCAAATTATATGATTTAATTAACAAAAAACATTAAACTAAATGATATAGTATATGAAAATGCTAACTAGGTTGTCTTCTTTATCTTCTGATCTGAAAATTAAGACAAGAAAACTAGTTAGGGGTACTGCAGTCTGACTTCAAAAATGAAATTCAGTACATTAAATATGAAAAAATTGGGACTTAAAACCAAACAGGAATAATCTGTAATGTTCTGTAACAAAAACACAAAAATATAATCATAAATTTAAAAAAAAAATAGGGAGGCAAATCCTGAAAATTAAACTATACACAGGGGATTGAGGAAGTCTTCAGACCCCTTTACTTCCTGCTCACTTTATTGTTTTGGAGATTTAATTTTAAAGGATTAATTTGACATTTTTCCCATCAATCTAAACCCCATAAACCATAATGACAGAGTAAAGACGTTTTCAGAAAGATTTTCAAATTTATAAGGAAAAACAAAAATGGAAATATCTTTACTCGTAGAAGCATTCTGACCATTTGCTGTGACCTTCCAAATTGTCCTCATGCGCCTCCTGTTTGCATTAATTCTCCTTGAGATATATCCAGAACTTGATTGCATTCCACCTGTGGCAAACTGAACTGATGGATGTCCATACTAACTCCCTCTGTTGAGCTCCAGTGATGCCTGATAAACTACTTAAATGTGCTTTGGAGAAATGCCATCTATCAGCAACTCCATCATGGCAAAAGACCTTGTGCATAAACGGAGCATATGCACACAAATGTTGTGTGCACCCAATTCCATGCTCACATTGCAATATATTAAAACTAAACATGGCGTAAAGCCACGCACTGTTTCACACCAGCCTCAGACCTTGCATATACATGTTTTCTGCTCAGTTTTGCAAATTGGAGGCACCCAGCATCAAAGCAGTGCTACTGTTCAGTGTGGTCTCCCTTTTTTGAGATTAGCATCAATGACGTGGGTTTATCAAATACACTGAAATTAATTGCATATTGTCTACAAATGTAATTAGATTGATTGTAATCATTCTGTAACAATATAATGGTGAACAAAATGAACAAGCTATTCCAAATACCATAGCTGGTTTAGCGTTGTTACTCTCAGTGCACCACTCAGAGTATTTTAACTCACTACATCTAACTGTGGACTCACAGCTCTGCAGTGGGTTGTGTCGAGACCACAGAGAAATATTGTGATACAGCTTCCAGGTGTAGGAGGACATTTATAGCACATGCTGCATAAAGAAAGCCACCAACATCTGCGTGAATTTCTACTCAGCCATGCACACAGTCTATTTGAGCTTTTCCCATCCGGCAAATGCTTCACAGCCTTTTCTGCAGGGACCTCGCAGTTCAGAAACAGTTTCGTCCCAAGAGATCTAAACGCACTCAATTAGTCCATCAAGTGCTCCCGGTAGAACAAATTATACTTATAAATAAAATTACCTCACTTTAAACTTGAACTACAACTGTAATATTGCACAACTTGAGCCACTTTATGAACCATCTGCATTATCTGCACTGTATGTACATGTATATTGTACTTATGCTTTCATATTGTATATTTTTCATTATTATTTATCATATTATTATTATTGCTATTTTATGGGAAAATAATTTTTTTTTGGAGGATTTGCATATTGACTCTCATTGTATCATACAATAACAATAAAGGAATTCAATTGTGTTCAATAGAAGAGAGCACGTATTTGCAGATGATGAAGACTGGCTTTTAAGTCAAGTTAGATTTCCAAGAGCTATCATATTTGAACTGTGTGC
The DNA here is from genome assembly GCF_900747795.2 of Erpetoichthys calabaricus. NCBI lineage: Eukaryota > Metazoa > Chordata > Cladistia > Polypteriformes > Polypteridae > Erpetoichthys > Erpetoichthys calabaricus. The sequence goes on from NC_041397.2 coordinate 316,418,476, forward strand.
TGTTAGAATACTAGCATTCATACTTGATATCATTTTTATGATAAAATCCACTAAAGTATGCATATTACATTTAACAGATAAATTGTTAACTTTATATAAATAATGTATACTGTTAATAATTAAATATGTGAGGGTACGATGGTGCAGCAATAGCAATAAGCTGGCACCCCTTTCAGGGATTGTTCCTGTCACACGCTTGATGTTTGCTAGGACTGGCCCAAACCTGGATGGATGGAATCATTAAACATGTAAATGAAGAATTTTCAGTGTTTCATAACGGTTTTTAAGAATCGGCACTCTAAACTGACAGCTGATTTTATATTTGTTACAGAGCTCATTGATCTACCCTGGTCAACTGTAAGTGCTATTATTGTGAAATAGAAGCATCAAAGAGCAATAACAGCTCAGCCATGAAGTGGTAAACCATGCAAACTTACACAGCATGGTAGCCGAGTGCTGAAGTGCATAAAAATAGGCGTCTTCTCATTAGCACAAAATTTGTGCATTGGGAGCTTCATGAAATGGGTTTACTTAGCTGAACAGCTGCATGCAAGTCTAAAATCACTATGTGCAATGCCAAGCGTCAGCTGAAGTGGTGTAAAGCATGCTGCCATTGGATTCTGGTGCAATGGAAAAGTAGAGTGATGACTTATGCTTCACTATTTGTCAATCTGGGTGGGCCAATCTGGGTTTGGCAAGATGCCAGGAAAACGCTACTGTCTGGATTGTATAGTACCCACTGTAAAGCTTGGAGAAGAAAGGATCATGGCAGGGTTTGGGATAGGCTCCTTTGTTCCAGTGAAAGAAGGGTCTTGGTAGCGCTGCAGCAGACAGAGGCATTTAAGACAATTGTATGATTCCAACTTTGTTGAAGATCCTTTTAGTCCCTACATGTCTGTGCTTCTTTGGACTGTGCCAGGTCCATAAAGATATGGAAGAACTTTAGTGGCCTTGATACAGCCCTGACCTCAACCCTATTGAACATTTCAAGAACATACTATGGAGAAAAGTATGTAGACACCTGACTATCACACCTATATAAGCTTGGTGAACATTCTCATTCCAAGACCATCTGCATTAATATGGAGTTGGCCTAGCAATGTGGCTAAAACAGCTTGCTCTTTTCTTTCCAGAAGTTTTCAAGTGTGTCTGTAGGACATTTTTCCCATTCAGCCAAAACAGAATCTGTGTGGTCAGGTACTGGTGCTGGTCAAGAAGACCTTGCTCACAATCAGCATTCTAATTTACCCCAAAGGTGTTCGGTAGGGTTAGGATCAGGGCTCTGTGCAGGCCACTCAAGTTCCTCCATGTGCCCTGACTTTA
>NC_041397.2:316424798-316438198 GCF_900747795.2 Erpetoichthys calabaricus
TCAGCTTCGGTCCCTTAGGACTTCCAGGCCGAAGCAGGATCGAAAATATTTCTAAGTCCAGACCCCAAAAGAGGCGTCGGGAGGGCTACCGGCAAGAGGCAGATTTTGCCCAGGGAGGACGGTTCTCCACCAGGCACGAGAGGCTCAGCTTCGGTCCCTTAGGACTTCCAGGCCGAAGCTGGATCGAAAATATTTCTAAGTCCAGACCCCAAAAGAGGCGTCGGGAGGGCTACCGGCAAGAGGCAGATTTTGCCCAGGGAGGACGGTTCTCCACCAGGCACGAGAGGCTCAGCTTCGGTCCCTTAGGGCTTCCAGGCCGAAGCTGGATCGAAAATTTTTCTAAGTCCAGACCCCAAAAGAGGCGTCGGGAGGGCTACCGGCAAGAGGCAGATTTTGCCCAGGGAGGACGGTTCTCCACCAGGCACGAGAGGCTCAGCCTCGGTCCCTTAGGACTTCCAGGCCGAAGGAGGTTCGAAAATTTTTCTAAGTCCGAAAAATTTTCTAAGTCCAGACCATAAAAGAGGCGTCGGGAGGGCTACCGGCAAGAGGCAGATTTTGCCCAGGGAGGACGGTTCTCCACCAGGCACGAGAGGCTCAGCTTCGGTCCCTTAGGACTTCCAGGCCGAAGCAGGATCGAAAATATTTCTAAGTCCAGACCCCAAAAGAGGCGTCGGGAGGGCTACCGGCAAGAGGCAGATTTTGCTCAGGGAGGACGGTTCTCCACCAGGCACGAGAGGCTCAGCTTCGGTCCCTTAGGACTTCCAGGCCGAAGCTGGATCGAAAATATTTCTAAGTCCAGACCCCAAAAGAGGCGTCGGGAGGGCTACCGGCAAGAGGCAGATTTTGCCCCTCCTTTAACCGTCACCTTATCGTGGTGGAGGGGTTTGCGTGTCCCAATGATCCTAGGAGCTCTGTTGTCCGGGGCTTTATGCCCCTGGTAGGGCCACCCAAGGCAAACTGGTCCTAGGTGAGGGATGAGACAAAGAGCGGTTAAACAAACCTCCTATGAAGAAAAACCGTTTTGGACGGCGTTTTCCCTTGCCCGGACGCGGGTCACCGGGGCCCCACTCTGGAGCCAGGCCTGGAGGTGGGGCTCGATGGCGAGCGCCTGGTGGCCGGGCCTGCACCCATGGGGCTCGGCCGGGCACAGCCCGAAGAGGCAACGTGGGTCCCCCTTCCCATGGGCTCACCACCTATGGGAGGGGCCAAGGAGGTCGGGTGGAGTGTGAGTTGGGTGGTGGCCGAAGGCGGGGACCTTGGCGGTCCGATCCTCGGCTACAGAAACTGGCTCTTGGGACGTGGAATGTCACCTCTCTGAAGGGGAAGGAGCCTGAGCTAGTGTGCGAAGTTGAGAGGTTCCGGCTAGATATAGTCGGGCTCACCTCGACGCACAGCTTGGACTCTGGAACCAATCTCCTTGAGAGGGGCTGGACTCTCTACCACTCTGGAGTTGCCCCCGGTGAGAGGCGCCGAGCAGGTGTGGGTATACTTATTGCCCCCCAACTTGGAGCCTGTACATTGGGGTTTACCCCGGTGGACGAGAGGGTAGCCTCCCTTCGCCTTCGGGTGGGGGGACAGGTCCTAACTGTTGTTTGTGCGTATGCACCGAACAGCAGTTCGGAGTACCCACCCTTTTTGGAGTCCCTGGAGGGGGTGCTAGAGGGCATACCTTCTGGGGACTCCCTCGTTCTGCTGGGAGACTTCAATGCTCACGTGGGCAATGACAGTGAGACCTGGAAGGGCGTGATTGGGAGGAATGGCCCCCCTGATCTGAACCCAAGCGGTGTTTTGTTATTGGACTTCTGTGCTCATCACGGATTGTCCATAACGAACACCATGTTCAAGCATAGGGGTGTTCATATGTGCACTTGGCACCAGGACACCCTAGGCCTCAGTTCGATGATCGACTTTGTGGTTGTGTCGTCGGACTTGCGGCCACATGTCTTGGACACTCGGGTGAAGAGAGGGGCGGAGCTGTCAACTGATCACCACCTGGTGGTGAGTTGGCTTCGATGGTGGGGGAGGATGCCGGTCAGGCGTGGTAGGCCCAAACGTGTTGTGAGGGTCTGCTGGGAACGTCTGGCAGAGCCCCCTGTCAGAAGTAGCTTCAACTCCCACCTCCGGCAGAACTTCGACCACATCCCGAGGGAGGTGGGGGACATTGAGTCCGAATGGGCCATGTTCCGTGCCTCTATTGTTGAGGCAGCTGACCGGAGCTGTGGCCGTAAGGTGGTCGGTGCCTGTCGTGGCGGCAATCCCCGAATCCGCTGGTGGACACCGGCGGTGAAGGATGCCGTCAAGCTGAAGAAGGAGTCCTACAGGACCCTTTTGTCCTGTGGGACCCCGGAGGCAGCTGATAGGTACCGGCAGGCCAAGCGGAATGCGGCTTTGGTGGTTGCTGAGGCAAAAACTCGGGCGTGGGAGGAGTTTGGGGAGGCCATGGAGAATGACTTTCGGACGGCTTCGAAGAGATTCTGGTCCACCATCCGGCGTCTCAGGAAGGGGAAGCAGTGCAGTGTCAACACTGTATATGGTGGGGATGGTGCGCTGCTGACCTCGACTCGGGACGTTGTGGGTCGGTGGGGGGAATACTTCGAAGACCTACTCAATCCCATTAACATGCCTTCCAATGAGGAAGCAGAGCCTGGGGACTCAGAGGTGGGCTCCCCCATCTCTGGGACTGAGGTCACCGAGGTGGTCAAAAAACTCCTTGGTGGCAGGGCCCCGGGGGTGGATGAGATACGCCCGGAGTTCCTCAAGGCTCTGGATGTTGTAGGACTGTCTTGGCTGACACGCCTCTGCAACATCGCATGGACATCAGGAACAGTGCCTCTGGATTGGCAGACCGGGGTGGTGGTCCCCCTCTTTAAGAAGGGGGATCGGAGGGTGTGTTCCAACTACAGAGGGATCACACTCCTCAGCCTCCCTGGAAAAGTCTATTCAGGGGTCCTGGAGAGGAGGGTCCGTCGGATAGTCGAGCCTCGGATTCAGGAGGAACAGTGTGGTTTTCGTCCTGGTCGCGGAACAGTGGACCAGCTCTATACCCTTAGCAGGGTCCTGGAGGGTGCATGGGAGTTTGCCCAACCAGTCTACATGTGTTTTGTGGACTTAGAAAAGGCATTCGACCGTGTCCCTCGGGGAATCCTGTGGGGGGTACTCCGAGAGTATGGGGTACCAGCCCACCTGATAAGGGCTGTTCAGTCCCTGTACGATCAGTGCCAGAGCTTGGTCCGCATTGCCGGCAGTAAGTCGAACCCGTTTCCAGTGAGAGTTGGACTCCGCCAGGGCTGCCCTTTGTCACCAATTCTGTTCATAACTTTTATGGACAGAATTTCTAGGCGCAGCCAGGGTGTTGAGGGGGTCCGGTTTGGTGGGCTCAGGATTGGGTCACTGCTTTTTGCAGATGATGTTGTCCTGTTTGCTTCATCAGGCCGTGATCTTCAGCTCTCTCTGGATCGGTTCGTAGCCGAGTGTGAAGCGGCTGGGATGAGAATCAGCACCTCCAAATCCGAGACCATGGTCCTCAACCGGAAAAGGGTGGAGTGCCCTCTCAGGGTTGGTAGCGAGATCCTGCCCCAAGTGGAGGAGTTCAAGTATCTCGGGGTCTTGTTCACGAGTGAGGGAAGAATGGAGCGTGAGATCGACAGGCGGATCGGTGCGGCATCCGCAGTAATGCGGGCGTTGCATCGGTCTGTCGTGGTGAAAAAGGAGCTGAGCCGCAAGGCGAAGCTCTCAATTTACCAGTCGATCTATGTTCCTACCCTCACCTATGGTCATGAGCTATGGGTAGTGACTGAAAGAACGAGATCGCGAATACAAGCGGCTAAAATGAGTTTCCTCCGCAGGGTGTCTGGGCTTTCCCTTAAAGATAGGGTGAGAAGCTCAGTCATCCGGGAGGGGCTCAGAGTAGAGCCGCTGCTCCTCCGCATCGAGAGGAGTCAGATGAGGTGGCTCGGGCATCTGATCAGGATGCCTCCTGGACGCCTCCCTGGTGAGGTGTTCCAGGCACGTCCAACCGGGAGGAGGCCCCGGGGAAGACCCAGGACACGCTGGAGGGACTATGTCTCTCGACTGGCCTGGGAACGCCTTGGGATTCTCCCGGAAGAGCTAGAAGAAGTGGCCGGGGAGAGGGAAGTCTGGGCATCTCTGCTCAAGCTGCTGCCCCCGCGACCCGACCTCGGATAAGCGGGAGACAATGGATGGATGGATGGATGGATGGACTGTTAATTCCAGAAGATAGCATTTTCCTGGCATCTACCAAACACAGATTGGAACATCAGACAGATAATGAAGTGTGAGTCATCATTCTAAAGAACATGTTTGCACATAGTAATCTTAAGTACAGCCATGGTAAGCTACAGTATGAAGCTCCCAATGCATAGGTCTAGTGCTGACTTTGTTCCAGAGGCAGATAGGCCCTCTGTTGTGAGTAATGCCACAGAGGACAGACCATTTTCACACACTTCAGCACTCAACAACCTCGCTCTGTGAGTTTGCGTTATGTACCACTTCATGGCTCCTCGACACTTCTACTTCACAATAATAGCAGTAATTGTCCCAGGCTAGATTTCGCAGAACAGAAGTTTCGTGTTCTGATGTGTGGCATCCTATGACAGTGCAATGTTTAAAGTAACTAAACTCTTCAGTCTGTCAGGAGAGACTGCATGGCTAGGCGCTTGATTTTATGCATCAGTTAACAATGCAACACATGAATTTAAACATTTGGAGAGGAATCCACAAGCTTTTTGGCCATATGCTGTATCACACAATTTACAATTGCGTACTGTTATACAGTATATATCATTCAAGTTATTATTATCTGTTGTACCTTTAATAACAACTTACGTCTGACACTCATCCCACAAGATGGAGTAGAAATGATAAAGAAATGAGGAATGCAACATATTTCTGTGGAATTAAATTCACAGCAGTGTTTCCAGGTTCTTCTCCTGAACTCTTGCTTTTCTCAGTGACTACAGGAGGAGCTTCAGGTTCTATGACAAAAAAATATATAAATAAAGAAATAAATAAGTATATGACAGATTGTACATTATACAACATCATTTAAAATTATAAAGTACCCCTAAAATATGGAAAGCAGTATCATCCCCTGGTAATACACAAATAGTGCATCAATGCATCTTACAGTTGCATACAGCAGTGTTTCTCAAAGTGAGGTTTGTGATACATGTCAAGTAAAGGTAAGTAATTCATAAATATCACATACACTTGATGTATACAGGAGAAAGTAGGGTGAAATGACACCTTTTATTGGCTAACTAAATAGATTACAAATGCAAGCTTTCGAGGCAGCTTAGGCCCCTTCATCAGGGAAGGTGGAATACAGAAACTGAAAAATACTCTAAATTATATCGGGACAGCAAAGTGATTTTTTTCTTTCATCTTAACAAACTTTTTGTTCAAACGTTAGCAAAATTAATAAACCTTAGATGAATTAACCCTGAAACAAGAGAACAATGAACTAATAAAATGTAGAGATAAGATAACCATCACTAGAGAAAGTCCTGTAAGGTTTTTTTGACATTCATTGTCTGTAAGATAGGCCACTGATGTAGTCAGCTGGTCAATCAGTCTGTTAGTCCACATATCTGGTCATAAAACTCTTGTCTCTATTCAGACCATTTGTAGAGTATTGAACTTAAGCATAAGTTTGTATTCCCATTGATCAATGGCCATGAGTACCATTCACAGAGAGTTGGGGAATGGCTGCAATCACCGCATTGTAAGATGGTGAGAGATGTACCCTTAGGCCCCCTCCTCGGTTCAGAGATGGTTATTCCTTTTCACGTAAATGGCCTCCTTGACTCCTCGCTCAAACCAGCGTTCCTCCCTGTCCAGGATATGCACATCTTCATTACTGAAAGAGTCACCACTGTCCTGTAGGTGTAAATAGACTGTGGAGTCCTGGCCTGACGAGGTCACTCTTCTGTGTTGTGCAATCCGCTTCGCCAGTGGTTGTTTGGTTTCCCCGATGTATGATTCACGGCAATCCTCTTGGCACTTAACTGTGTAAACTATATTACTCTGTCTGTGCCGGGGCACCCGATCCTTGGGGTGGACCAATTTTTGCCCTAGCGTGTTTTGGGGTTTCAAAGCCACCGAGACCTAGTGTTTTGAAAAAATGTGTCTCAGCTGTTCTGATACTCCTGACACATAAGGGATCACCAAAGGTTTTCGCTTAGGCAGCGGTTGTCGTTCCTCTCTCCTGGATTGCTTAGAGTGTTCTTTAGGTGTCTTCCCTGCTTTAACAAAAGTCCAGCTGGTATAACCACATTTTCTCAGGGCCTTTTTGATATGATGTTCTTCTGCTTCCCTAGCCGCTGTGTCTGTGGGTATGATGTTTGCTCTGTGTTGTAGAGTCCTGATGACACCTATTTTGTGCTCCAGTGGATGGTGAGAGTCAAACCTTAAATACTGATCTGTATGCGTTGGTTTACGGTACACATCAACTTTCACATGTCCTCCATTGCTGATGGAAACGCTGTCACGTTTCATGTCCTCCCTGGTGAACTGGATGTGTTTGTCCACTGAGTTGATGTGGCCAGTGAATTGTGGTACCTCCTGAGATTTGATTTTCACCCAGGTGTCGTCCACATACCTGAACCAATGGCTCGTTGGTGTTACAGGATAGGATGATAGTGCCATCTTTTCCACTTCTTCCATATACAGATTGGCCACAATAGGTGAAACTAAGGAACCCATGGCGCACCCATGTTTCTGCCTGTAGTACTGGCCTTTGTATATGAAATATGTGGATTGAAAACACAGTTCCAAGAGCAAACACATTTGGTCAATGCTGAGAGTGGTCCTTTTTCTGAGTGTGGTGTAATCCAGTAGTCTCTTACGGACCACCTCCATTGCTTCCGTAACTGGAACACAAGTGAATAGAGATGTAACATCATACGAGACCATAGTGTCATCTGCTTCCATAATGACATCTCTCACCTTCTCCACAAAATCCAAAGTGTTCTGAATATGGTGTTTTGAGCTGCCTACCAACAGGTTGAGGACAGCGGCCAGGAACTATGAGATGTTACATGTAACCTGAATTGATCATGCAGACAATGGATCTTAACGGTGCATCCTGTTTATGTATCTTTGGTAAACCATACAGACTTGGTGTAGCTTCCCCTGGGTATAATCTGTGGTATGAGGTCCGGTCAATAGCATTGTCATGCACTAACTGCTTGAGATAATCTATCACCTTTGTCCTGTAACCACTACCTGGATCTCATTTTAGGAGTTCATAAGTGTTTTTGTCACTAAGCAGAGACAAAAATTTTTTCATGATAGTCCATCTGGTTTAGCACCACTGTGCACCTCCTCTTGTCTGCCGAAAGGATGATGATGTTGTCGTCCTTACTGAATGCCATGAGAGTCTTCCTCTCCTCAATACTGATATTGGGTGCAGGTGGCTTAGCATTGTTGACACATGCCAAAACTTTTATCAGCAGTTGCTCTGCTTCCACATCTGCTATGTTGTTATTTCTGATTGTTAGTCAATGGTGCTAGTTCGATCATTAGGCCAAGGTACTGTTTATAAGGTTGGAGAAACCTGCAGTCAAGTGAGACTGAGGAAGTCACTTGGATGAGTGATGAAACATATCCAGATGAACAGAATCAACTTTCTAGAATTACATGACTTTCTCTAGTGATGGATATTTAATCTCTACATTTTATTAATTCATTGTTCTCTTCTTTCAGGTTAATTCATCTCAGGTGTATTCATTTTGCTAACATTTGAACAAAAAGGTTGTTAAGATGAAAAAAAAAAATCACTTTGCTGTCCCAATATAAGCGACAGTATTTTTCAATTTCTTTGTTACACCTTGCCTGATGAAGGGGCCTTATCTGCCTCAAAAGCTTGCATTTGTAATCTATTTAGTTAGCCGATAAAAGGTGTCATGTCACCCTCCTTTCTCCTGTATCAATTTATGGCTAACACGGTACAACACTCTACTGCTATGGATACACTTGATGTACTAATGGTCTGGTTACTCTCTTCCTCTTTATTCTCTGTATTTTAAACAATTTCCACAAGATATAAAACTTGAATGCAAAATAATGACCTTTATTAAACCAACCAAAGCAGCATTACAAAGCAAAGACTCTTTCCAGATAGCGCAACAGCATCAGCCTATCCCAGAAACCCTGTTTTCTGATAGCCAATCAAAATCTGACTAGCTGTCACCATGTGTCTCTCTGACTTGTACATCAGCTTTTAAACAACAATACAGTAATTTAAAAGCTTGACCTTTTTAACACAGTCTGAGACCCTCTGAACAATGTATGAGTATAAGCATAGAGACGTACATTTGTGCCAGTCACTCCCATGCTCTGAGCCAATAAAAATGATTGTGAAGTCTTGAATCACCCATTTTTCATATCTAACTGTCAATCACGTATGACTCTGCTTAGCTCAGTCACATGGAAGCTAATTGGTTAGATTGGAGAAAAAAGAAAACTTTTAAGTAATGGATAGATTTGTGGGTCAAGTGTCTATTTTGTGAAGCGAGGAAAAGTTAAGTTCACCTACAAGGGAAAATATGATGATAATTAAATAGAGTTTGTCTTTGTGAGTCCACATTTTCAGCACTAACTGCTATCAAGACAAAGTACAGGGCATGGTTGCATATGGAGGACAACATCAGTCTGCCTATCAGCCATCACTCTCAGAACTGAGAAACTACGCAGACAAAGACAGAAGCGCAACCATCTCAAAGATTTACTAGGAGCTCGACTGAATATGCAAAAATGTGGTGTAGTGCAGTTCTAAATCTAAACAATCTGAAATGGTCTTTTACTTTAATACAAATGATGAAGCTCAAAGTGCTTTACAAGGTGAAGAAAGAAAAAAGAAAAAATGTAAAAATAAAATTAAATTAAAATCAAATTAAATTAAAATGAAACTGTAACATAAACAAAATTGACACTGTTTAAAAGTAATAATATGCATCAAATACAAATAAATTCTGACCCATATTTTCTCAAACGTTTTCTCTGAAATTGGATAAAAATGTATCTTCAGCACAAAAAAAGTTACTTCTCGTGTGCATGAGAAATTATCCTGTCACAAAATATTTTCACATGTCATTAGATATTTTTGTGTGATAACAAGAAATTGTCACTCAGTCATTGTCCAACCCGCTATATTCTAACACAGGGTCGCAGGAGTCTGGTGGAGCCAATCCCAGTCCAGCACAGGGTGCAAGGCAAGAACAAATCCCGGGCAGGGCGCCAGACCACCACAGGGCACATTCACACACACTCACACCAAGCACAATTTCCGATCACCAATGCACCTAACCTGCATGTCTTTGGACTGTGGGATTAAACCGGAGCACCCAGAGGAAACCCACGCAGACATGGGGAGAACATGCAAACTCCACGCAGGGAGGACCCAGGAAGAGAACCCAGTTCTCCTAACTGCAAGGCAGCAGCGATGCACCACCCAACAAGAAATTGTTTTATTTTATTTTTTTTTTGGGTCATATTCATTTAGAGGTTCCGTAGAATTTGGTCATAGCTTAAAAAATGTACCCCACCCATTGAGTCTGAGGCTACTCCTTGACCATTAGGTTGCTTCCATTGACGGCTCAGAGAGCTTCATTTAAAAATTAAGATTTACTGTAAGCCTTCCTATGTTCCTCTGAGACACACTCTCCATTATGTCTGTAAAAATGAATCTATTTAAGCTTCTTCTTCCCCCCAAACACACCACCAAGGCACTTACTGTATTTCTATATGCTACTTGGACAAAAATAAAGTCAGTGGTGTCTTCTCAGATTCTTGATAGCAATTCATCACTTGTTCATACACATTGTCCTTTTCATACTGTGGAAGATGTGGATTTTCCACAATTGCCCTCAATTCATGATCCAGTCTATCAATGGCACTGGACTCAGAAAGTCTTCAGACCCCTTCACTTTTTTCATATTTTTGTTATGTTGCGGACTTGTGCCAAAGTCATTTACATTCTTTTTTTTTTTCCAAGCAACCCTTAATACCCCCAAATGACAAAGCAAAAGACGGATTTTAGAATGTTTTGAAAAGTGTAAAAAAATAAAAAGCTGAACTATCCCATCGACACAAGTTTTTCAGAGCATTTAGTCAGTACTTCATTGAGGCCCCTTTGGCAGTGACTGCAACTGGGAGTCTTCTTGGGTCTGATGAGAAAAGCTTTGCACACCTGGATTGAGGAATTTTCTGACATTCTTCTCTGTGGATTTCCAAAAGGTGCGTCAGGTTGGATGGAGACCACAGCTGTTTCCAGGTTGTTCCAGCTATATTAGATTGGGTTTAAGTTTGGGCGCTCACTGGGCCACTCAAGGATATTCTCAGAGCTGTCCCTGAGTCACTCCTGTATTGTCTTTAGCTTGTGCTTAGGGTCATTGTTCTGTTGGAAGTCCAGTCTCAAGTACATACTGTTCTGGAGCAGGTTTTCTTTAAGGATATCTCTCTTGTTTTCTCATTTTGCCACTCCCTCAACAGCCACACAGCATGATGCTGCCACCTCCATGTTCCACAGTTGAAATTTGCACTTTTCTAGTTATAACATGTGCCTGGTTTCCTCCAGACATGACTCTAATCTTGGTTTCATCGCTCCAGAGAATTTTTTAATCATAGTCCCTGCCAACCCATGCCCTGTAGATGCCTTTTTCGCAATCTCCAAGCAAGTATCTTTTACTGAGGGGAAGCCTCTGTCTGGCCACTCTTCATAAAGCCCGGATTGTCCTTCTGAGTGTTTCTCTCATCTCCACACAGGTTCTCTTTAATCATTCAGAGTAAGCCTAAGGTTCTTGGTCACCTCTCTTACCAAGCCCCATATTCCTAAATTACACAGTTTACTCAGGTGGCCAGCTTCAGAACAATCTGTGGTTGCTCCAAACTTCTTCCATGTAAGAAATATGAAGGCCAATGTGCTCTTGTGAACATTTACTGCTGTAGGCATTTCCTTAGATCTCTAACTTGACAAAATCCTGTCTCTAAATTCTGGAAGCAATTGCTTTGACCTCATGGCTTTAGATTTTGATCTGTTAGACATTGTTAGCTGTGGGACCACATATTGACAGATGTATGCCTTATGTAGTCCGGTCCAATTAACTGGTGTCCACAGGTGGACTACAAACAAGGTGTAGAAACATCTCCATGACAATCAATATAATGGGTAGCACATGTGTCAAATTTCAAGTGTCATAGGAATACTTTTGTCAACTTGAGATTTCAAGTTTTTTTTTTTTGTTAATAAATTAAAAAAAATCCTAAAATCCAAGTTTCACTTTATCATTCTGGGGTTTTAAGTGCTTGATATATGGAAAAATTATTTTAGCACAAGGCTGCAGCATAACAAAATTTGGAAAAAAGTGAAGGGATCCAAATACTTTCTGAATCGACTGTATGTTGGATTTTATTGAAGGATGTGATTTTAACTGGTCTATACATTTTTGAGACACTAAATACATTTTAGCAGACTTGTTAGAAGAATAGGTGGAATCAAGTGGGTGGTCTGGGGTACCTTGTGCATCCTAACATTTTGTGACGGTGACGCAGCCCCGCCGCACTACAAGTCCTGCTTCAACAGCGCCTTTCCAGCCCCATCACACAATAGTGTGTCTGTCGGCCATAGAAAACTCATCACCATGACAAGTTCACTCACAGCTCTCCATGTAGAGCATCCCTCTGCCAGTGACCGATCACTGAAAGGGGGCGGAGGGAGCTTATTTTAATTCGGCCAATGACCTGGCCCAATTTCTCTTTGTCTCCTCTCCTCCAGAATGGTCCAATCCCGATAGCGGATCAGCAGCCGTGAGACCAACCTGAGGAGGAGGATTATCAGTACCTGGACTGAAGCTGGGAGCCGAGGCAGAATGACTAATGAAGTCACTGCTTGCTTGCAGTGTTTGTGTGCCACAGAGTGGTAGCTCCCGCTTCAATAAATATGCTTGCTGTTCCTGTTTGAAGGCTGTTAATAAAGCTGATCATTCTGAAGACTGAGACCCAGCCTCATGTTTTTGGGTGTAAGAGAGTGTCTCACGTGTCACAATTTGTACTAAAATAAATCCTAAAAATCCCTCAAAAATTATTTTTACAGCTTCAGGTAATGTAAAGATGCTAATAATTACCAAATACACTAATTAAATCTGTCTATTTTAACTTGCATATTTTTTGTACAGTATTTTTGTCTATTGCATGTTTGAACTTGTTGGCAAAACAGACCCTCTGTCGTCAGTACAGCATGCCTGTGCTTCATACTCAAAAGTCCTGCATGTACAAACAGTGGCATGGCAGTCTGAGCAACTCCTTACAACACCGTTACAAAATATTTAAGGAAGAATGTGATATCTGTCTCTTTTATTAACTCTTTGATGGCTGAATATTTTTTCCAAAAAACTGAATTTTCTGAAAAGCACATAAACCAATTGTTTCACACATAAGTCAATGTAAAACATCTGTTGCTATGTGCTGTGGCTGCTGTTGGCGCATGTTCAGCATCTCAGTGAGGGAGCACCTCCGTGTTCAGCAGGGATGCATGGTGAGCCAGCTGCCTGGCTGTCTCCGCACAGCAGGTGGGTGGCGGTTGCAGTGTGACACAATATGGTTTGTACCTCTTGTCATTGTAAGTGGTGGTCCTCCCAGGCAAATACTGCTGTAGGCACAACAGCTACATGAAAGTGTTCAGCACCACGATCAGCTGGGGACCGATCAGATGCTGGTACCTCACTTTCGTTTCTGATATCCATCTCCAGATCACTTGCTTCAAACTCGGAGTCCAACGAGTCACAGTCCTATTCAACGAAATTACGTAAAACGTCCACGGAGTATTTTGCTTTGCACATTCACTTTAGTCTCTCGCCAGATGTCGGTACCATTTTAGAGGTTGTCTGCTCTTTGCTACTCATGCATGTGCAGGGAATCGAGGTTTAAAGGTGGAGTGGTGGCTGTGAGGCTAGGGATTTGCACTGGCAATCGGAAGGTTGCTGGTTCAAATCCCATAAAATGCCAATATGGACTCTGTTCTGTTGGGCCCTTGAGCAAGGCCCTTAACCTGCAATTGCTGAACGCTCTGAGTAGTGAGAAAAGTGCTATATAAATGCAAAGAATTATTATTATTAAAGCCATGTAACTTTCCTTCTAGCAAAGAGAGTCAAACTAAAACATAACAGTAAGTTTTGCTGCAGTTTACAGCTGATTACCGTCCTCTACTCCTGAATTTTGACAAAAGTCTACATCAGCCCTAAAAGAGTTAAGTCAATAAAATATTAAAAATGCTCCAACTTTCAAAACAGATAATCCAATCCCTAAAACCAAATGCTCTCAAATGTTATGCCATGTGTACATTTTCTAAAACTTAAGAAAGCACTTATTTTGCCACGAGTACA